>NC_092046.1:95545761-95819206 GCF_003086295.3 Arachis hypogaea | reverse complement strand
TGAACTATTCATTTCCACTTAGATCCATGATGGAGAAGGGGAGATGATGTAAAATAGAGAAAAAATATTTTTGTTTATTTATTTATTTTGAAAGTAAAATAAATTAAAATAAAATAAATAAAAATGGGTGAAGATTTTCGAAAAATGGAGAGAGAGAAAGAGAAAAAAAATATGGTTAGGAAGTTTTGAAAAAGGTAAGATTGAAAGGATTTGATTGGAAAAGATATGATTTGAAAAAGATATGATTTTTAAATTTGATGACTACTTTAATGCTAATTTTTCGAAAATTATGAGTGGAATGAAGAAAAGATATTTTTTTTTTTATTTTTGAATTTTATGATGAAAGAGAAACACACAAATGACACAGAACTTAAAATTTTTAAATCTAAAGCTCCTTGTTTTCGAAAATTTTGGAGGGAAAACACCAAGGAACACCAAACTTAAAAATTTTAAGATCAAAACACAAGAAAGACTCAAGAACACTTTGAAGAATCACAAGAACAACAAGAACATGAAGGTAGCACACCAAACATAAAATTTTTAGAAAACCAAAATAAAATTTTCGAAAATTATCAAAAGATTAACAAGAAAACACCAAACTTAAAGTTTGGCACAAGATTTAATCAAAGAAAAATTATTTTTGAAAAGAAAGATTTTATAACTAAGAATAAAACTTTTTTTGTTTTAAAAAGAAAATAAAAACATGCAATTGACACCAAACTTAAAATATGAAACTAAACTCAAACAGAAGAACTCAATTATCAGTTTATAAAATTTTTGAAAAATTAAAAGAAAAGAGAAAATAAGGATTTAGAAAAAGAAAATTTCAACCAAAAACAATAATAGAAGACTCTAAACCAAAAAGAAAAATTTTTCCTAATCTAAGCAACAAAATGAACCGTTAGTTGTCCAAACTCGAATAATCCCCGGAAACAGCGCCAAAAACTTGGTGCACGAAAATTACTTCACACTATGTAATTCCGCACAACTAACCAGCAAGTGCACTGGGTCGTCCAAGTAATACCTTACGTGAGTAAGGGTCGAATCCCACGGAGATTGTTGGCTTGAAGCAATCTATGGTTATCTTGTAACTCTTAGTCAGGAAAACAATTCACTTATCAAATTGAATTACGAAAAATACGAGATTATGAAATAAATACTTATTATGCAGTAATGGAGAATATGTTGGGGTTTTGGAGATGCTTTGTCTTCTGAATTTAAGCTTTTCACTTGTATTCCTCTTCCCTCATGCATGCAAAAGTGCAAAGTTCCTTCCATGGCGAGCTGTGTGTTGGTGGATCACCGTTGTCAATGGCTACCATCCATCCTCTCAGTGAAAAGGGTCCACGTGCACTGTCACTACACGGCTAATCATCTGTCGGTTCCCACTCATGCTGGAATAGGATCCATTGATCCTTTTGCCTCTGTCACTACGCCCAACACTCGCGAGTTTGAAGCTCGTCACAGCCATCCAATCCCAGAATCCTACTCGGAATACCACAGACAAGGTTTAGACATTCTGGATTCTCATGGATGCCGCCATCAATCTAGCTTATACCACAAAGATTCTGATTAAGGAATCTAAGAGATACTCATTCAATCTGATGTAGAACGGAGGTGGTTGTCAGACACACGTTCATGGATTGAGGAAGGTGATGAGTGTCACGGATCATCACCTTCTCTATAATTAAGCGCGAATGAATATCTTAGATAGGAACACGCATGTTTGAATGGAAAACAGAAATAGTTGCATTAATTCATCGAAACATAGCAGAGCTCCTCACCCCCAACAATCGAGTTTAGAGACTCATGCCGTTAAAAGGTACAAATTTCAGATCTAAAATGTCATGAGATACAAAATAAATTTCTAAAAGTTGTTTAAATACTAAACTAGTAACCTAGGTTTACAGAAAATGAGTAAACTATGATAGATAGTGCAGAAATCAACTTTTGGGGCCCACTTGGTGTGTGCTGGGGCTGAGACTAATGCTTCTCACGTGCCTGGGCTGATTTGGGCATTCAACGCCAGGTTGTAACCTGATTCTGGCGTTGAACTCCAACTTGTAACCTGTTTCTGGCGCTGGATGCCAGACTGCAACATGGAACTGGCGTTGAACGCCAGTTTACATTGTCTATCCTTAAGCAAAGTATGAACTATTATGTATTGCTGGAAAGCCCTGGATGTCTACTTTCCAACGCAATTGGAAGCGCGCCAATTAGACTCAAGTAGCTCCAAAAAATCCATTCCGAGTGTCGAGAGGTCAGAATCCAACAACATCAGCAATCCTTTTTCAGCCCAAATCAGATTTTTGCTCAGCTCCCTCAATTTCAGCCAGAAAATACCTGAAATTATAGAAAAGCACACAAACTCATAGTAAAGTCCAGAAATATGAATTTTTCCTAGAAACTAATGAAAATATACTAAAAACTTAACTAAAACATCCTAAAAACTACATGAAATTAACCCCAAAAAGCGTATAAAATATTCGCTCATCAACACCATCTCCATATTTCCATCAAGATGAACCACCTTCCTATTATGAAACCTTCCCCCAAAATGATGAACCCTCCTATCCACCCCAAGCTCCAATGGATGATTCTCTCACTTTATAACTTCAAAGGCAAGAAGAGATGAAAAGGGAGGTCTTAGAATCCACGACGACCTTGATAAAGGCAGTAAATATTTTAGCCTTCAGGTACTCATGCACTCAAGGCACTTCCATTGCCAATTGTGAAGAATCAATAGAAAAGCGTAGCATGAAGAAGAGATTAGAAACTCCGGTGGAGAATAAGGAATGGGATTTTGTATTGGAACAATTGGATGAAGCTATGATTGTTGAAGAAAAGGAAGAAGTGGTTGAAGACCTAGGAGATGCGGAGCCACTATGGGAATCTCAAGAACCTCCATCCAAGAAGCTCGAAATTGATGTTGAGGAGGGTGTACAACCTCCAAAGCATATCATAGTTGGAGACTTTGAAGAGGTTAATCAAGAGATGGAGTCAATCATTAATGAATTCTTGTCTAAAATTGAATCATTCCCATTGGGTATGAATTTGAGGTCAACAATGACAACTCTACACCAAGTGACATTGGTGACTTTGTTGAAGATTCTTCCAATGGATGTGAAGTTGATGTTGAAGTGGACTTCACACAACCTCCAAGGTTTGATTTAATTGATGATGAGGAGGATTTGGAAGAAGTTGACGAGCAAGAAGAAGTTGAAAGAAGTTGTCAAGTGGAAGTCATCAAAGAAGAACACAAGGGAGTGAAGCTTGTAAGGCCGTTGAAAGTATTTCTCCCCAAGCCATCACCATCTATTCTTTCATTCAAGTGGGTAAATCTCTCATCGCTAAGCTTTATGATTCCACTAGAATATGGTTTGCTTGAGACGGATGGACAACTCAGAGCTCTTTGTGGCTTTAAGAGCAAAAGGGAGATAGTTAGTGGTTGGCATTGCAAATCGAAGTTCATGATGGTTGCATGTTCATAGTTTGATTGCAAGGATTGGTGTAGAGCTAGATTGTTTGGGTCTAGAAGTAAGAGTTGGTGCTCTGAGGAGAATTCTATGTGCTTACCGTCCAATTAGAACCATGATGATCAATTAGAAGATGGGTGTGAAAATAATATATAGGATCCCGGATCACAACATCAAGACAAATTTTGGGAGCTCATATCTTGGGAAGAACTTTCCCCAAGGTTGGTGAAGTCGGTTGGAAATTCTGACAACCGTTTAAGGAGCAAGCATCCTTTGAGGTTAAAGGATGAATACAAGCATAAGCCGCCATGACACAAGGAGCTTCCCAATTGTCCAACTTAAGGACAAAAACCGTTTTTCTTCTTTGAATATTTTTGTTTTAATGCTTTAGTTGTTAGCTCGTTTAAATTGCACATGTATCTTGAATTGTATTTTGCTTGTAGTGTAAGTTTTGTGTGTCTTATATTTGAAAAGTTTTTTTGAAAAACCAAAGATTTGTTGTTAATTTGAATTTTGGTTGGTTTTGAGTTGTAGAGAGTGTTAGGAGAGCTTTAAGCTCTGTTTTAGTGCTCTTAAAAAAAAGGGGGAGGGGGGGCAGGCACGCGTACGCGTCGATGTGCCAACATAGCCCCCATACATTTTCCAGAGAATTGTGCCTACTTCATGCCCACTTTGTGCGTGAGGCACAAATCCATCCCACACGTACGCATATCTCACGCGTACGTGTCACCGTGCACTCTCTCCCTTCGCGCGTTAGTGTCAAGGACACGTACGCATCTACTCTCTTTTCTGCCACCCACGCGCACGCGTCAGGGATGCGTACGCGTGGAGTCAAAATCGTTAACACCCCTGACGCGCAAGCTCTAGCCAGACGCGTCCCTTTCCCCTCTCAACGTTCCATCTCTTCTTCTCCCTTCAAACTCAGAACTACCATAACCACTCCCAAGTCTCTTCAACCGCCACTATCGGCCACCACTCCGGTGACCAACCCACCGTCGATCGTTCTCTTTTCCCCTTTATCTTCTCGTTTTTCCTCTTCTATCTTCCCTTACCCTTCTCAGCTTTTCACCTTCTCTACCACCAACAGCACTGCCGTGGTCCCTCATTGCCGCATGTAAACTCCTTTCCATCACTACCACAACCGCCTTTCTTCTCTCCTTTCCCCTTTCCTTCTTTCTCTACTGTTTCTGCACCCAGGGCAGAATCTGGTGCCCTGTTCCATGTTGCTCCCCTGTTCTCTGAGTCTGTGCCTTGATGAGCGGAATTCACTCCCCATTTAAAATGAATTCGTTCTTTGGCAAGCGCACCAAATATCGTCAAGTAATAACCCACTAGGAATGGGGTTGAATCCCACAGAGATTAACGGATTAAAGCAAACAATAGTTAACTGATTATCCTAGTTAGACTATTCGGATTGGAGTGATAAGCAAATAGAATTGTAAATTGCATGAAAGTAAAGGAAAGCAATAAAGTGCAAGAAAGTAAATAGAAAGGAAAGTAAACTACAAGAAAGTAAAGTGCTGGAAATGTAAAGTGCAGAAAACGTAAATAACCATAAAGTAAATAAAAGAAAGAAAGATAAAATAAACATTGGGATCCAGAGATATTGCATTCTCCGGATTAATTGATTTCATTTCATCTTCAATCATGCAACTCATTGACCTATTGGCAATCATGATTGATTGAGCCCCAATTCCTTGGTGACTCAATCTCTCAAATCTTGATCAATAGCCAATTCCTTGCTCTAATTGCTCATGAGAAGAGATGAAGAATGGTCCCTGATTATACCACACACTTTCCTAGACCCAAATAATAGAGAGATTTCATGTCACCGTATCCCTTCCAAAACCCAAATCTATTCAAGTGTGAAAAAGAATTTCAAGCATGGTTTTATGTTTCCTCGCCCAAGGTTCACATAAAACCCAATTGCATTCAATCTCTTTTCTAAGATAATTGAATGCTAGAATGAAGAACGAAATTCTTTCTAGTAAATCAAAGAGAGATGAATAGAAGAAGAAGAATAAAAACAATCATTCCATCAAATAGTAATTCATAACTAAAATATTTACAACGTAAGAAAGAAAAGGAAAGAAGCTGATGGTTAATAGAGAGGTTCTGAAGACTTCCCCCAAACCAGCCATGACTAATTCTATGAAACTAAGGCCTTTATATAGGGTCTCCTAAATTACAAACTTAAGTGAAATTAAAAGCAAATTACAATGAAATGAAAATGAACTATACTAGATGCTTCTTATGGCCTTGATTGATTGATAAGTGTGGTTTGAATGAGAGTTGGAGTGGGCTTGGTTGAAGGTTGGAGGCTGCAGGGAGAAGTTGGCGTGTGGTTTCAAGTGCCACTCCCACTTGATTTTGCTCTTTGGATTGTGACCCATTTGATACGCTGAAATGATAGAGTTGTTTAGGCCTTAATCTAAATGTCCATTATAAATTATTATATATTGTTGGAAAGCTCTAGATGTTATCTTTATAATTCCGCTAGAACCAACTCATTTGGACCTCTGTAGCTCATGTTATGCCCATTTGAAGGTGGATAGGTCAGTCTGTCAAGTAGTCCGGCGTGCCATGCCGACTTCTTGTCGTGCCACGCCCATATGTTATGAAACTGGCGTGCCACACCTTTAATGATGCACAAAATCTTCCTAGCTGGCCATTGGAACTGGCGTGCCATGCCCAGAATCTGGCGTGCCACGCCAATGATGAAAATAGAGCTGGCGTGCCACGCCTTCGATATCAAGTGGCACGCCCAGGTTTTGCAATGATAAATTAATGGCCATTTTCACCTCTAGTTTTAATGTCCACCCTAAAATGTTATATATAGTTGGAAAGCACTTGATGTCAACTTTCCAACGCCTCCTAAAGCAGAGCATTTGGATCTCTACAATGCAAGTTATGTTCCTTTGAAGATGAAGAGGTCAGGCGGGTAACTCTGCAGTGATGTGTTTTTCTTCTTGTGTTTTCGGGGTCAATATCTTCCTCAATTATTATGTCCACCATAAAGTGTTATATATGGTTGGAAAGCTCTGGATGTCTACTGTATAATGGCACTAGATTCATTCCATTTAGAGTTGTGAAGCTCAAGATATTTTTATTTGATTGAGAGGAGGTCAGGCTGGCATATGCCCCAACGTGCCATGCCCACTTCTTGGCGTGCCACACCCATAGTGGGGCTCAAAATTACTCCTCTGGAACTTAAGCCTAGCGTGCCATGCCCAAGACACCAATTGGCACGCCCTCTTTGGGATTTTGGCTTCACAAACTTGGCGTGCCACTCCCATAGCACCAAGTGGCACGCCCATGTTGGAACTTCATTCTTTCAAGCTTGGCGTGCCACGCCTAGAACCCAAGTGGCACGCCCAAGTCACAATTGAGGTTGGCGTGCCACACCTTCGACATCAAGTGTCACGCCCATGTTGAACTCTTCAATCTCCCTTGCTGGAATGCTAGCCTGGCGTGCCACGCTTAGAGCTTCAAGTGGCACGCCCATTGTTGAGAGTTGGTTCAAAAGCTTGGTGTGCCACGCCTAGAGCTTCAAGTGGCATGCCCAGCTTTACACACCCAGCTTTATTTGTTATTTCCTTCCCCTTTTGTTGCTCTTTTTTACCTAAAATTCAGCACAAACCCATTTCAAAGAAATGTACCATAATATATATCATTTGGTTCATAAAATTGCATTGATTCAATGAGATTATGCTCTTTTTGTGGTCCATTTAGATAAGAAAAAGGGGTAAATGATGCAAGTTATCACAACACCAAACTTAAACTTTGCTTGTCCTCAAGCAAACAAAGAATCGTGAAATAGATTTTGCAAACCAAGGTGAGAAGAGTAGCAATTTTTATGTTCATGGTTGGCTAGTTTCTTATGCATGCTATGATGAGTCGAATTCACGCCCCATTATAAAATTTGTGAATGCGTTCTTTTGGCAAGCGCACCAAAATTATCGTCAAGTAATAACCCACAGTGGAGTGGGATCGTATCCACAGAGATTGGTAGATTTGAGAAATTCTTAATCAATTGGGGAATTAGTCAAGTTAGGTAGAATAGATTTTGATTGCAGAATTGTAACAGTGCAGAATTATAAATGACTCAAAAGTAAATGAAAGCAGTAAATGGCAGAATTGGAAATGGTAGGAAAGTAAAGAGCAGAAACTTAAATGACTTAATAGTAAATGGGAATGGGGAATTGCAGAATGTAAAGAAAACTATAAAGAAAGTGGAAGATAAGAATGAGGGAATTCATTGAGATTAGCAGATGTTGTCTCTTTGGATTAAATCCAGCTCATATCCTCTTCAATCATGTAACTCATTGACCTCTTGGCAATCATGATTGATTGAGCCCCAATCCCTTGGTGACTCAATCTCTCAGATCTTGATCAATAGCCAATTCCTTGGTCTAATTGCTCATAAAGAGAGATATGCTTGGTCCCTGATTATACAACACATCATCATAGGTCCAAGTAAAGGGAGGACTTTATGTCACCATATCCAAACACCAAAACCCATATCCTACTCAAGTGTGATAAGGGATTTCTAGCATGATTTCATGTTTCCTTTTCCAAGGCTCCCATGAAACCCATTTTGTATTAACCCCTTTTCCAAGGTGATTGAATACTAGCATGAGGAACGAAATTCCTTCTACCGAATCAAAGAGAAGATGAAGAGAAGAAGAATTCACTATCATTAATCCATCAAGTACAACAGAGCTCCCTCTCTCAATAAGAGGGAATTTACCTACCCATAGCTCAAGAAAAAGTAAAAGATGGAAAAAGTGAATCTAACTATCCTTCAACTAATAGCTCAACTGCTTAACCCCTTTTTTAGTACTTCCAAGGGGTATATATACTACTCCTAGCAATAGCAAATAAATAAAAATACAAAAGTAAAAGTAAAATTACATTTTGGAGGAGAAAGAAACTCATAAAACGTGATCTCCTAGCTAGTGTGTGATTGGCGCTTCAATGGCGTGCCACGCCTTGCCCTAATTCTGCCTTGGCGTGCCACGCCCAATCCTCAAGTGGCACGCCTCCTTTCACTGACCACCCTGGCGTGCCATGCCTTCGAGCCCAAGTGGCACGCCCAGGGTTCTTTTAAACCTTGGGTAGCCTGGCGTGCCACGCCTTCGAGCCCAAGTGGCACGCCCAGGCCTTTTCCCTCTCTTTGTTAGCTTCTGGAAATTTGAACTGGTGTGGCACACCCAGGGTTTGGCGTGCCATGTCCATGCTATGTGCTTGATCTATCTCTCTGGAAAGTTGAACTAATGTGGCACTCCCAGAGTTTGGCGTGCCACACCCTTCATGTGCTTGGCTCCTCTGCTTGGCGTGCCACGCCCAGAACTCAAGTGGCACGCCCAGGTCTTCTCTTGGGTGATTGGTGATAGTGGCGTCCCACGCCTAGGACTCAAGTGACACGCCCAGTTAGTTTTTAAAGCTGGCGTGCCCCGCCTTCGATACCAAGTGGCACGCCTATATGGTTGGCCTTGTTTCTCCCTCTCTGGAAAGTATAACCAGCGTGCCACGCCCAGGTGTTGGCGTGCTATGCCCATCATTTGCCTTGGTTCCAATAGCTGGCATGCCACGCCTAGTATTCAAGTGGCATGCCCAGGTAAGGATCTTGAGCTGGCGTGCCACGCCTTCAACACCAAGTGGCACGGCCAGCCTTTGCTTTGGCCTTCTTTGTAACTTGGCGTGCCATGCCCAGATGCTCAAGTGGCACGCCCAAGTAAAGATGGAAACTTGGCGTGCCACGTGTTGATGCTGAAGTGGCATGCCCATTCTTTTTAACCTTCAACTTCCTCTCTGGAATTTTCTACCAGCGTGCCATGCCAAGCTGCTCAAGTGGCACGCCCATTCACTTTTGTCCTTCTTAGCTTTGGCGTGCCACGCTTGGTTCCTCAAGTGGCACACCAAATTGATTTTAAAGCTGGCGTGCCACGCCTTCGACACTAGGTGGCACGCCCATAGATTAAGTGGTGAGTTTGGCGTGCCACGCCCCTTTGGTGGCCTTCATTGTTGCTCTCTGGAATGTTGTACTGGCGTGCCACGTCAATGTGAAGGCTGGAGGATCCTCTCTGGACTTTAGTACTGGCGTGCCACGCCCAACTTCTAGCATGCCACGCCCATGTGATTTTGTGGCGTTTGCTCCAAGTGGCACGCCCATTTCACACGCCCAGCTTCTTTTGTTGTTCTCTCCCCCTTTTTGATGTCTTTTTCTCCTGAAATTCAGCACAAACTCATTTCAAAGCAATGTACTGTAATGTTTATCAATTGATGCATGAATTGCAATGATTTAATGATATTTTGTGATGTCTTTTTATGTGATAAACCCATATTTTATGATATATTTTGTGCTTAGTTTAAGTGATTTATTCAATCCTTCACCCACAAGATTCTAGGCTTCCTCAACAGTTTTCATCAGTTGTAATGAACCTCCAGCAAAGTGATCTAACGCCTCTTGAGATTTCAATGTTAGGCCTTCATAGAAATTCTGCGGCACATCCCATTCATTGAACATCTCCGGAGGACACTTTCTGATTAAGGCTTTGTACCTCTCCCATGCTTCATACAAGGATTCGGCGTCTGATTGTGTGAAAGTCTGAACCTCAGTTTTCAGCCTGATGATCCTTTGGGGTGGGTAGAATTTGGCTAGAAACTTAGTCACCAAATCATCCCAACTAGTGATACTTCCTTGGGGAAAAGTTTCAAGCCATTGTGCAGCCTTGTCCTTTAATGAGAACGGGAACAACAGAAGCTTGTAAGTTTCAGGATTCACGCCATTGGATTTGACAGTGTCACAAATCCTTAAAAAGGTAGATAAATGCTGGTTGGGATCTTCCAATGGGCTGCCTCCATAGGAACAATTGTTCTGGACAAGTGTAATGAGTTGTGGTTTTAGCTCAAAATTGTTTGCATTCACATTGGGGGTTAAGATGCTGCTTCCACAGTATCTGGGATTTGCAAAAGTATAGGAGGCCAACACTATCCTCTGTGGTGGATTAGGATTAGATGGATCTCTTTCCATCTCGTGATATTCTTCCTCAGATTCTTCCTCTCCAACAATACCTTTCCCTCTTTCAGCTCTTCTTAATCTCCTGAGAGTCCTCTGGTCAGCTTCGGATAAGATAGGAGTAGCTCTCCCTGTACCTGGCATACAAACAAAACAAGAGAAACATATAACCAGTGATACTTCAATCTATTGCTAGAATGAAGTTTTAGTTAGCTTAAGCAAAAATTCAAACAGTTAGTAGGTTAGTCAAAATTAAAGAAAAAGTGCTTGATCTAAACTATCACCTCACTTAATCATTGTCAATCTATTCAATCCCCGGCAACGGCGCCAAAAACTTGATGTGCGGAAAACGATCCGACACAAAACTCACCGGCAAGTGTACCGGGTCGCATCAAGTAATAAAACTCACGGGAGTGAGGTCGATCCCACAGGGATTGAAGGATTGAGCAACTTTAGTTTAGTGGTTGAATTAGTCAAGCAAACAAGTGTTGATTCTGTGAAAATTGTGTTGACAGGAATTAAATTGCATAGAATGTAAAAGGGAGTGGGTGATTTGCAGGAAATTAAAGGGAACAAAAAGAAAAAGAGTTGAATCTTAAAGTGCAAGTAATGAAAATTGCAGAAACTTAAAGTGCAAGAAATATAAATGACTTGAAAAATAAAAGGGGAGTGGGAATTGGATCTGCAGGAATTAAACAGGGAAAAGCAAAACTTAACAGAATGAAGAGTAGTTGATGTAATTAGTTGAACCGGATCTCAAAACTAAAAGGAAAATAAACTTGGTGTAGTAATTAAACAAGGAAATTAAAATGGAAACCAATAGATCTCAGGACCCAAGAGACTAGATAACTAAGTCTAGATCTCAATGCCTTCTTAGATCCAAATTTAAAGAGCAAATGCCAAATTAAAGAAGAGAGCAATGTAGAAATGTAAATCCAAGTTCAATTTTCCAGAAGCTGCAGTAAGAAAAACAGAGAGATCTCAAGGTGAGATTGAGACAGAATTTCCTCAATTCTTCAACACCCAAGACTCAAGACAAGTGTAGATGAAATTGAAAAAAACAAGAAAACTAAGAGGAAGAGAATTCAATTCTCCTTCCCCAAGACTCAGAATCTCCATACAGCTCAAAACCCAAAAGCTCTCTACTATGAATACTATGAAAATTCTTAAAGAAAACTCTAAAAAGAAAAGCTCCTTAAAACTTCAAATCCTAAGCTATTTATACACTTTCTTCAAATGATCATTAAGCCTTGAATTGGGCCTTTAGTCTTGATGGAATTGGGTTGATAATAGCCTCTGTTGATTGCTCTTGGTGTTGGGATGAAATCCACTTCTGAACCGGGCCATGAACCATTCACGTTTGAGTCAACATTTGAGGCAAACGTTGACTCAAACGTCCCTTGTGTGAGGCATTATGTAGATACCCTTCTAGCTGGCATCCACGTTCGAGCCAACGTTTGAGGTAAAACGTGAGCTCAAATGTGGTTCTTCCCAGGCTCCCTTTTTGGCCAACGTTTGGCCCAACGTTTGAGGCAAACGTTGGCGCAAACGTGGCTCATCTAAACCATCAATCAGGGGTGCTTTGCCATGTTCTTCCTTGCCAAAATGTAGGCAACGTTTGACCTCACGTTTGAGGCAAACGTTGGCTCAAACGTTGCCATGTCCAGGAGTGCTCTTTTTCATTCTTTTTGGCGCCAACGTTTGACCTCACGTTTGGGGCAAACGTTGGCGCAAACATTGCCTTCCCTTGCTTCTTCTTCAGCCAACGTTTGCCTCAACGTTTGAGGCAAACGTTGGCACAAATGTTGGCTCTTCTCCAAGGTGTTCTTCATCTGCTTCTCACGTTTGAGTTAACGTTTGAGGCAAACGTTAGCTCAAACGTTGATCCCTCTTTTCAAGCCCATTCTTGCAACCTTCTTCCAAGCTTTATTCCACCTATCACCAATCAACAATTATATCAAAGCTATGCCATAATCATGAGAGTTGTTCTTCTTCTTGTCATATGAGCAATTATGGCACAAAAACTCATGAAAATGCATTAATTTATCCATGGTTGATTGAATCAAAGGAAACATGAAATTCAACCCAATTAACTTACTTATGGCTTAAGAAAGTGCATAAAACTAAATGAAAACAAAGAAAAAAGACTAGTGAAACTAGGCTAAGATGACTTGTCATCAGGTATTTCAGTTTATTATTACTTTTCTTTTATTTACATTATTGTTATTCTCATCTGAAGGCATTTTTATTCCGGTAGATTTATTTTTCTCCTTTTGGCCTTGGTTAAGAAATCAGTAACTCGGGAGTTATCAAACTCAAACATGATTGATAATTGTTATCTTTGTTGATTGAATTGAACTTCAATAATCCCAATCTTTTCTTAGGAAATAAATAGGATTTGAAGATCAAACCAATTAATCCCTTGACCTTCCTTTATCTTAGTAAAGGTTAACAAAGTGGAATTAAGATTCAATTCTCATCATCATTGATAAGGATAACTAGGATAGGACCTCTAATTTCTCATACCTTGCCAAAAGTTTATTTACAGACATTTATTTATTTTACTTGCCATTTAAATTGCCTGTTCTTCATTTACTTTAATTGCTAATTAAACTATTCACTCCTCATTCTTAAAACCCCAATTTACAATCTCCATAACCAATAATAAGAACATACTTCCCTGCAGTTCCTTGAGAAGACGACCCGAGGTTTGAATACTTCGGTTATCAATTTTTTTAGGGTTTTGGTACTTGTGACAACCAAAATGTTTGTATGAAAGGACTTTTGAAGGTTTAGAAACTATACTTGCAACGAGGATTTATCCGTAAATTTCTAGACCACGCAAAAGTTCTCTCATCAAAATGGCGCCGTTGTTGGGGAGCTGCAATCGTGTGTCTTATTATTGGTTATTGTAAATATTTTTCTTTTACTTGTGTTAGAATCTTAGAATTCTTATTTTCTTTTTAAAATCTTTTTCAAAAAAAAAAATTTAAAATAATTTTTCTATTAAATCCTGTGTCAAACTTTAAGTTTGGTGTTTTCTTGTTGATTTTTTTGAGTTTTTCGAAAATTTATTTTGGGTTTCTAAAATTTTAAGTTTGGTGTTCTTCCTTAGTGTTCTTAAGTTTTCCTTGTGTGTTGATCTTAAAATTTTTAAGTTTGGTGTTCCTTGGTGTCTTTTCCCCCCAAAATTTTCGAAAATAAGGAACCTCAGATCTAAAAATTTTAAATCCTGTGTTATCTTGTTGTTTTTCTCTCTCCTAAAAAAAATTTCAGATTTTCATTTCAAAATTTAAAAGCTTTTTCAAAAATCATCATATCTTTTTCAAAATCTCCTAACCACTCTCTTTCTCCTCACTTTTTCGAAAATCTTTTACTCATTTTTTTATTTTATTTTGATTTATTTTCTTTTCGAAATAAATTAATAAATAAATAAATAAAAATATTTTTTCTATTTTATATCATCTCCCTTTCTCCATCATGGACCTAAGCGGAAATGAACAGTCCAGGAGGACTCTGGGGTCATATTCTAACCCCTCTACTGCTTCATATGGGAGTAGTATCTGCATACCCTCCATTGGAGTCAGTAGCTTTGAGTTGAATCCTCAGCTCATTATCATGGTGCAGCAAAGTTGCCAGTATTCTGGTCTTCCACAGGAAGAACCTACAGAGTTTCTGGCACAGTTTTTACAAATTACTGACAGATTACATGATAAAGAAATAGATCAGGATGTCTACAGACTATTACTGTTTCCATTTGCTGTAAAAGATCAAGCTAAGAGGTGGTTAAATAACCAACCTAAAGCCAGCATAAGGACATGGAAACAGCTGACAGAAAAATTCCTGAATCAGTATTTTCCTCCAAAAAGGATGACACAGCTAAGGCTGGACAACCAAGGCTTTAAACAAGGAGATAATGAATCTCTTTATGATGCCTGGGAGAGATACAGAGAGATGCTACGAAAATGCCCCTCTGAAATTTTTTCAGAGTGGGTTCAGGTAGACATCTTCTACTATGGGCTTGCAGAAGAAACTCAGATGTCTCTAGATTACTCAGCTGGTGGATCTATCCACATGAGAAAGACAATTGAAGAGGCTCAAGAGCTCATTGATACAGTTGCCAAGAATCAGCATCTGTACCTAAGCAGCAACCCTTCCATGAATGAAGAGGTTAAAATAGTAACTGCTGAACTCAGTCCTATAAAACAAGCTACTGAATTCAATCAGCAATTGGATTTTCTAACAAAGCAGCTAGCCGAATTTAAAGACAGGTTACAAGAGACAAGGATGGCTAATATACATATGGACGAACAGTTTAAGCAAACAAAGCAGCAGCTGTCGAGGCAAATAGTAGAAGAATGCCAAGCAATTCAACTAAGAAGTGGGAAAACATTAAATACCCCACCTCAAGGCAGCAAAAAGCTAAGAAATGAGCAAACCACCCAAAATTCACCTGAGGACAGTAAGAGCCCAGGGAAAAATAATTCTGGCGCTAAAACGCCAGAAAATTGGTGGAAGGCTGGCGCTGAACGCCCAGACCATGGCCAAAACTGGCGTTCAACGCCAGAAACAAAGCAGGATTGGCGTTCAACGCCAGAAATGGGCAAGGATCTGGCGTTGAACTCCCAAAATGGGCAGGATCTGGCACTGAACGCCCAAAATGGGCACAGCTCTGGCGTTCAGACGCCAGGAGCAGACAAGGAGCTGGCGTCCAGTTTCACTCCAGCTTCTAACTCTGGCACTCAATTGCCAGTGAGGGATCAGACACACACAAGTGCTGATGACATCCCCTCTAAAAAGGCTTCTTCAACCACTTCTGTAGGCAATAAACCTGCAGCAACTAAGGTTGAAGAATATAAAGCCAAGATACCTTATCCTCAAAAACTCCGGAAAGAGGAGCAGGATAAGCAATTTGCTTGCTTTGCAGATTATCTCAGGACTCTTGAAATAAAGATTCCATTTGCAGAAGCACTTGAGCAAATACCCTCTTATGCCAAGTTCATGAAAGAGATCTTGAGTCATAAGAAGGATTGGAGAGAAACAGAAAGAGTTCTCCTTACTGAAGAATGCAGTGCAGTCATTCTGAAGAGCTTTCCTGAAAAGCTTAAAGACCCTAGGAGTTTTCTGATACCATGCATATTAGAGGGTAATTGCACCAAGACAGCTTTATGCGATCTTGGGGCAAGCATCAACCTAATACCTGCATCCACTATCAGAAAGCTTGGCTTAACTGAAGAAGTTAAACCAACCCGGATATGTCTCCAACTTGCTGATGGTTCTACTAAATACCCATCAGGCGTGATTGAAGACATGATTGTCAGAGTTGGGCCATTCGCCTTTCCCACTGACTTTGTTGTGCTGGAAATGGAGGTGCACAAGAGTGCTACTCTCATTCTAGGAAGACCCTTCCTAGCAACTGGACGATCCCTCATTGACGTTCAACAGGGGGAAATAACCTTGAGAGTCAATGATGATGAGTTCAAGTTGAACGCTGTCAAAGCCATGCAGCATCCAGACACATCAACAGACTGCATGAAAGTTGATCTTATTGACTCTTTAGTAGAAGAGATCAACATGGCTGAGAGTCTCGAATCAGAGTTGGAAGACATCTTTAAAGATTTTCAGCCTGATTTGGAGGATTCAGAGGACATGAAAGAGCCTCTGAACTTTCTTCTGAAAGAGGAAAAACCTCCTAAACCTGAGCTCAAGCCATTACCACCATCCTTGAAATATGCATTTCTGGGAGAAGGTGACACTTTTCCAGTGATCATAAGCTCTGCTTTAAATTCACAGGAAGAGGAAGCACTTATTCAAGTGCTAAGGACACACAAGACAGCTCTTGGGTGGTCCATAAGTGACCTTAAGGGCATAAGCCCATCTAGATGCATGCACAAAATCTTATTGGAGGATAATGCCAAACCAGCGGTTTAACCACAGAGGCGGCTTATTTCCAGCAATGAAAGAAGTGGTGCAGAAAGAGGTCACCAAATTATTGGAGGCTGGGATTATTTATCCTATTTCTGATAGCCCCTGGGTGAGCCCTGTTCAAGTCGTCCCAAAAAAGGGAGGCATGACAGTGATTCATAATGAAAAAAATGAACTGGTTCCTACAAGAACGGTTACAGGGTGGCGCATGTGTATTGACTACAGAAGGCTCAATACAGCCACCAGAAAGGATCATTTTCCTTTACCATTCATAGACCAGATGCTAGAAAGACTAGCAGGTCATGATTATTACTGCTTTTTGGATGGCTACTCAGGCTATACCCAGATTGCAGTAGATCCCCAGGATCAAGAGAAAATAGCATTCACATGTCCATCCGGAGTGTTTGCTTATAGAAGGATGCCTTTTGGGCTATGTAATGCGCCTGCAACATTCCAGAGATGCATGCTCTCTATTTTCCCTGACATGGTGGAAAAATTTCAGGAAGTCTTCATGGATGACTTCTCAGTATATGGAGACTCATTCAGCTCCTGTCTCGATCACCTGAAACTGGGAAAAGTGTCACTTCATGGTGACTGAAGGAATTGTTCTTGGGCATAAAATCTCAAACAAGGGAATAGAGGTGGATCAAGCAAAAATTGAGGTAATTGAAAAATTACCACCACCTGCCAATGTTAAGGCAATCAGAAGCTTTCTGGGGCATGCAGGATTCTATAGGAGGTTTATAAAGGATTTTTCAAAAATCGCAAAACCTCTAAGCAATCTGCTAGCTGCTGACACGGCATTTGTGTTTGACACAGAGTGCCTGCAGGCGTTTGAGACGCTGAAAGCTAAGCTGGTCACAGCACCAGTCATTTCTGCACCAGACTGGACATTACCATTTGAGATAATGTGTGATGCCAGTGATCACGCCATTGGTGCAGTACTGGGACAGAGGCATAACAAGCTTCTGCATGTCATTTATTATGCTAGTCGCGTTCTAAATGATGCCCAGAAAAATTACACAACCACAGAAAAAGAATTACTTGCAGTGGTTTACGCCATTGACAAGTTCAGATCGTACTTAGTAGGATCAAAAGTGATTGTGTATACCGACCATGCTGCTCTTAAATATCTACTCACAAAGCAGGATTCAAAACCCAGGCTCATCAGATGGGTATTGCTTCTGCAAGAGTTTGATATAGAAATAAGAGACAGAAAAGGGACAGAGAACCAAGTGGCTGATCATCTGTCCCGGATAGAGCCAATGGAAGGGACGTCCCTCCCCTTTCTTGAGATCTCTGAGACATTTCCTGATGAGCATTTATTTGCCATTCAGGAAGCACCATGGTTTGCCGATATTGCAAACTATAAAGCTGCAAGGTTCATACCCAAGGAGTACAACAGGATACAAAAGAAGAAATTAATTACTGATGCCAAGTATTACTTGTGGGATGAACCTTATCTCTTTAAGAGATGTGCAGACGGAATAATCCATAGGTGCGAGCCTAGAGAAGAAGCACAGAGGATCCTGTGGCATTGCCATGGATCTCAATATAGAGGCCATTTCGGAGGTGAGCGAACAGCCACCAAGGTCCTCTAATGTGGCTTCTATTGGCCCACACTCTATAAAGATTCCCGAGAGTTTGTACGTAATTGTGACAGTTGCCAAAGAGCTGGTAATCTGCCTCATGGTTACGCCATGCCTCAACAAGGAATCTTGGAAATCGAGTTGTTTGACGTATGGGGAATTGACTTCATGGGACCTTTCCCACCATCATACTCAAACACTTATATTCTGGTGGCAGTTGATTATGTATCAAAATGGGTTGAGGCTATTGCCACACCCACCAATGATACTAAAACAGTGTTGAAGTTCCTCCAGAAACATATCTTTAGCAGGTTTGGTGTCCCTAGAGTACTAATCAGTGATGGGGGCACTCACTTCTGCAATAAACAGCTTTACTCTGCCATGGTTTGGTATGAAATTCGCCACAAGGTGGCCACTCCATATCATCCACAAACTAATGGGTAAGCTGAAGTCTCTAATAGAGAATTAAAGAGAATCCTGGAACGGACAGTAAATACCCGTAGAAAGGATTGGGCACGGAGCTTGGATGATGCTCTGTGGGCTTACAGGACAGCATTCAAGACCCCCATAGGGACATCTCCATACCAACTCGTGTATGGTAAGGCATGTCACCTGCCCGTGGAACTAGAACATAAGGCCTACTGGGCAACCAGATTCCTAAACTTTGATGCCAAATTAGCAGGAGAAAAACGATTGCTCCAGCTAAATGAGCTAGAGGAATTCAGATTCACAGCTTTCGAAAATGCCAAGCTTTATAAAGAAAAATAAAAAAAATGGCATGACAGAAAGCTGCCATCTAGAATCTTTGAACCAGGACAGAAGGTCCTGTTGTTTAACTCTAGACTCAGGCTATTCCCTGGGAAACTGAAATCCCGGTGGAGGGGACCATACGTGATTACAAGTGTATCACCATATGGTTATGTGGAGCTTCAAGATATTGATTCTGATAAGAAGTTCATTGTCAATGGACAGAGAATCAAGCATTATCTTGAAGGCAACATTGAGCAAGAATGCTCAAGGCTGAAGCTAGATTAAAAGCTCAGCAAGGTCCAGCTAAAGACAATAAAGAAGCGCTTGCTGGGAGGCAACCCAGCCATGGGGCAACAATCCTCTAAGCATTTTGCCCTATTTCTATTTTTATTTTTATTTTTATTTGTTTATATAGAGTTCATTGACAACAAGGTAAATAATCATTTACAGAAGACCCCGGCACACAAAACAGAGAAAAAGAGCTCACTGGCAAGAAAACGCCAGTAAAAGTATATTTTGGGCGTTCAACGCCCAAAATGGGCATCCACTGGCCACTGAACGCCAGTAATGGTAGCAATCTGGGCGTTCAACGCCAGAAATGGGCACCCACTGGGCGTTGAATGCCAGTAATGGCAGCAGCTGGGCGTTGAACACCCAGGAGAATAGCATTTGGGCGCTGAACGCCCAAAACAGGCAGCGTTTGGGCGTTCAAACGCCAGGAAGGCAGGGAGGAGCCAAATTCATTTTTCCACACGTATTTCCATTCTAATTTCAAATTTTATGCTTCAATTCATGATTTTTACATGAACATGTCAAGAACCCTGATTTCTAAAATCCTTAATTTCTAAAAATCCATCTTTCCAAATTCAATCCAACTCTTTTCAAATCTTTTCTGAAAACAAATCTATCTTTTTCACTCTAAAATCTTTTCAACTAATCCATATCTTTTTCAAATCTCCATATTATCTTTTTCAAAATTCAGATTTATCTTTTTCAAAAATCTATCATATCTCTTCAAAATTAAACTATATTTTCTATCTTATCTTTTTCAACTCAATCTTCTTATCTTATCTTTTCCAATTTTTCGAAAACCCACCCCCCATCCCTTTAAATTTGGGTTCGGCCTCCCTCCTCCTCTATGAACAATTGCACCTAGCTCTCCTTCTATCCCTCTCCTTTCTTTTCTTTTGCTTGAGGACAAGCAAACCTCTAAGTTTGGTGTGTTTATCCGAGATCACTAAGATCATGGCTCCTAAAGGAAAACAACCCACTCCAAAAGGCAAGAAAGAGAGCATTCCAAAACCACTTTGGAATCAAGGGAAGTTCTTATCTAAAGAACATTCAGACCATTATCTTAAAGTAATGGGTCTGAGATCAGTGATCCCGGAAGTTAGATTCGATCTGAAAGAAGATGAATATCCGGAGATCCAGGAGCAAATTCGAATCAGGAACTGGGAAGTCTTAGCTAATCCTGAAACGAAAGTGGGAAGGAACATGGTCCAGGAGTTCTATGCTAATATGTGGCAAACTGACAAGCAAAAACTATCTGGAACTGCCTTCTATGAATTTCGGACCATGGTCAGAGGAAAGATTGTTCATACCACCCCTGACAAGATCAGGGAGATCTTAAAGCTACCTCAGCTAAAGGATGATCCAGACTCCTTCAACAGGAGGATGATGAGAGCAGACATTGACCTGGATAAGATTCTAGAGGACATATATATCCCTGGAGCCAGCTGGACCACCAACACAAAGGGTGTCCCAAATCAACTCAAGAGGGAGGATCTCAAACCAGTCGCCAGAGGATGGCTAGACTTCATTGGGCATTCTCTGTTGCCTACTAGCAACCGTTCTGAAGTCACAGTTAAAAGAGCAGTGATGATCCATTGCATCATGATTGGAAAGGAAGTGGAGGTTCATCAGCTGATTTCGGCTGAACTCTACAAAATTGCTAACAAAAATGCTAAAGAGGCCAGGTTGGCTTATCCAAACGTGATTTCTCTGCTCTGCAAGGACGCTGGAGTGAGGATGGGAATAACTGAGTATATCTCAATTGAGAAGCCAATCACCAAAGCATCAATGGAAAAACAACAAGCACAGGATGATCCCATTAAGAAGAGAGCACAGGAATTCCTCCCAGTGATCCCTCAATCTGAATATTGGGAGTACCTTGAGATGTCTGTTACCAAGATACAGGAAGCTATGGAGCAAATAATAAAAGAACAGAAGGAACACAGTCAAATGCTGACCTATATGTTTAAAGAACAAGAGGAGCAAGGGCGTGACTTAAGGGAATTAAAGCGCCAAAAGTCTTCTCTTGTAGGACCAAGCACCCCAAGGATCAGAGGAACCCCCGTGCCCCCAGAATAAAGGTTGTTAATTTCCAATTTCTACCTTAACTCTGTGACAGTGTCCTTATAAAAGTTTACCTTAGGAGTCATATAGTAGTAATTAGTATCTATTTTGATTTTATCTCCAATTAAGCTATAGTTTATTTTTCTCATCATCAGCAAACACGAATAAAGTAGTAGATCTTTTGAATAAGAGGCAATAAAATTTCGAGTTTTAATAAGAGAAATTCTAATTAGTTAAATGTGGTGGCAATGCTTTCTGTCTTCTGAATGAATGCTTGAACAGTGCATATGTCTTTTGAATTTGTTGTTTAAGACTGTTAAATATGTTGGCTCTTGAAAGAATGATGAACATGAGACATGTTATTGATAATCTGAAAAATTATAAAAATGATTCTTGAAGCAAGAAAAAGCAGCAAAGAACAAAGCTTGCAGAAAAAAAAAAGAATAGAAAGAAAAAGAAAAAGCAAGCAGAAAAAGCCAATAACCCTTAAAACCAAAAGGCAAGGGCAAATAAAAGGGATCCCAAGGCTTTGAGCATCAGTGGATAGGAGGGCCTAAAGGAATAAAATCCTGGTCTAAGCGGCTAAACCAAGCTGTCCCTAACCATGTGCTTGTGGCATGAAGGTGTCAAGTGAAAACTTGAGACTGAGCGGTTAAAGTCAAGATCCAAAGCTAAAAGAAGAGTGTGCTTAAGAACTCTGGACACCTCTAATTGGGGACTTTAGCAAAGCTGAGTCACAATCTGAAAAAGGTTCACCCAATTATGTGTCTGTGGCATTTATGTATCCGGTGGTAATACTGGAAAACAAAGTGCTTAGGGCCACGGCCAAGACTCATAAAGAAGCTATGTTCAAGAATCATCACACTGAACTAAGAGAATCAATAACACTATCTAAATTCTAAGTTCCTATAGATGCCAATCACTCTGAGCTTCAATGGATAAAGTGAGATGCCAAAACTGTTCAGAAGCAAAAAGCTACTAGTCCCGCTCATCTAATTAGAATCTGAGCTTCAATCAAGAACTCTGAGATATTATTGCTTCTCAACCTATTAGTCTTCTATTTTATTTGTCTAGTTGCTTGAGGACAAGCAACAGTTTAAGTTTGGTGTTGTGATGAGCGGATATTTTATACGCTTTTTGGGTTTAATTTTATATAGTTTTGAGTATGTTTTAGTTAGTTTTTAGTCTATTTTCATTAGTTTTTAGGAAAAATTCATATTTCTGGACTTTACTATGAATTGTGTGTTTTTCTGTAATTTCAGGTATTTTTCTGGCTGAAATTGAAGGAGCTGAGCAAAAATCTGATTCAGGCTGAAAAAGGACTGCTGATGCTGCTGGATTCTGACCTCCCTGTACTCAAAGTGGATTTTCTGGAGCTACAGAACTCGAAATGGCATGCTTCCAATTGCGTTGGAAAGTAGACATCCAGGGCTTCCCAGAAATATATAATAGTCCATACTTTGCACAAGAATAGATGATGTAAACTGGCGTTCAACGCCAGTTCTCGGCCCAATTCTGGTGTCCAGCGCCAGAAAAGGATCAAAAGCTGGAGTTGAACGCCCAAACTGGCACAAAAACTGGCGTTCAACTCCACAAATGGCCTCTGCACGTGACTTGCTTAAATCTCAGCCCCAGAAGTGGATCTCTGCATCATCCATCATAGTCTACTCACTTTTTGTAAACCTAGGCTACTAGTTTAGTATTTAAAACAACTTTTAGAGACTTATTTTGTACCTCATAACATTTTAGATCAAAACTTTGTATTCTTCTGACGGCATGAGTCTCTAAACCCCATTGTTGGGGGTGAGGAGCTCTGTTGTGTCTCGATGAATTAATGCAAGTATTTCTGTTTTCCATTTAAACACGCTTGTTCCTATCTAAGATGTTCATTCGCGCTTAACTGTGATGGAGGTGATGATCTGTGACACTCATCACCTTCCTCAAATCATGAATGTGTGCCTGACAACCACCTCCGTTCTATATACGATTGAATGAGTATCTCTTAGATTCCTTAATCAGAATCTCCGTGGTATAAGCTAGAACTGATGGCGGCATTCATGAGAATCCGGAAAGTCTAAACCTTGTCTGTGGTATTCCGAGTAGGATTCAAGGATTGAATGACTGTGACGAGCTTCAAACTCCTGAAGGCTGGGCGTTAGTGACAGACGCAAAAGGATAGTAAATCCTATTCCAACTGGATCGAGAACCAACCGGTGATTAGCCGTGCTGTGACAGAGCGCGTGAGCGTAGTTTTCACTGGAAGGATGGAAGGTAGCCATTGACAATGGTGATCCACCAACACACAGCTTGCCATAGGAGGACGTGCGTGCGTGAATTAGAAGACAGAGGAAAGCAGAGATTCAGAAGACAAAGCATCTCCAGAACTCCAACATATTCTCCATTACTGCACAACAAGTAACCTTTAATCCATGCTCTCTTGTTTATTTGCAATTCAACTGATAAACATAATTGACTTCCTGACTAAGATTTACAAGATAACCATAGATTGCTTCAAACCAACAACCTCCGTGGGATTCGACCCTTACTCACGTGAGGTATTACTTGGACGACCCAGTGCCCTTGCTGGTTAGTGGTACGAGTTGTGAAAAGTGTGATTCACAATTTGTGCACCAAAAATGCATCAATTTATCCATGGTTGATTGAATCAAAGGAAACATGAAATTCAACCCAATTGACTTACTTATGGCTTAAGAAAGTGCATAAAACTGAATGAAAACAAAGGAAAAAGACTAGTGAAACTAGGCTAAGATGACTTGTCATCACAACACCAAACTTAAAACTTGCTTGTCCCCAAGCAAGAACAGAATTATTAAGAAGAAAGAATGAAAACAAAAGAGAATGCTCATGTTAGCAGAGTATTATTGGTAGCTCATGGGGTTTTATGCAGATATGTAACTACTCACTTCTTATTGACAAGTGGGCCTAGAAAGTTTCCTCTAAGCATCAAGTAACACACTGTTATGACCTCTCATTATTCCTTTGTCCTTGTTTACTGAATTTTTTTTTCTTTATAAACTTTAGTTCAGTGTCATGTGTAGCAAGCTCTTTTCTTTATTTATGCTTGACACATTATTCACTTTAGACACTTGGCTCACATGCCTTCTTAGAACATTGATGCCCAGCACCTCTTTGGGTTACTAAATGTCTTGTAGCCAAGTTGCTCTTGATAGTGGACTTTTAGTTGATAATCCCGGGTTAGTTAACCCAAGTTATCGAGTGTTGATGCACTCCAAAGAACTTAATAATCTGAGCAGATCCTAGTACAAAGACACCACAGGCATATATTCTAAGGTTCAAGCTATTGGTGTCTAGCTTTGTTTCTTCTTTTTCTTCCTTTTGTTCTGTTGCCACTTTTGGCTTTTTATTTTTTTCTTTTTGTTTTTCTTTTCACCCAAGGACTTTTATTTTGTTGAGATTCATAGACAATGAACTACTTTCTTCTTAAAAAGAGAACAGTCTATTCCTTTTATTCACTAATAGTGAGTTGCCACACAATCACACATACATGCCACCACTTACTATTATTTGACTTCTAGCTAGCAGTGAACCATCTTACTTCATGTTTCAAACATTTCTTTTATTGAATTGAAAAGACTTAGGGGACAAAGCATGCATTAGTTAAGTGAAAGTAAACACACAGGTACACTTAGACTAGCATTCTTATTTCAAGAAAGATAAACATGATGCAAAGATTACTAATTAAAACAACCACTAAAGATGCAAAGACTTTTTAAACAGATAATGATGCATGCTTCTCTTTTTTTTTTTTTAGAGTGATGATCAAGGAGCAAGTCCACCTTTCATTTATCATGCTTTTTCTTCCTTCTTTCATTTGCTTGAGCGCTGGTGTTCCCTGTGTCCATGTCTGTTGTCTGTTGACCCCGTCAGAACCCAACTCTATTCATCGTCTCCTCTACTCTATCTTCAAGTCTCATAGCCTTGCTTACTTCTATCTCACTTTTCCCTTTAAAGAATTCATCGAAAGTTGGAAATGTTGGATCCATGTTGTGCAGATGCTCTCCAATATAGTTCAATTTGATTTGACTATTTATGTTGTAGTCAGCTTGGACTTCATATCTTGCATCTTGAAGGGTTGTAAACTCTTTGAAAGCCCTCATATTTTCAGCTTGCATTTGTGCTAACTTTCCAAATGATTCGTGAGATTGAAAAGCATGCTCCTCTTGCATCACGAAGAATTTTGACTCAAACTCCCTTTGTTGATTCATTATTTTCAGCTGCCATTCCTCTTGCTCTTGTTGGTGTTTCATGTATTGTGAATGGTATTCCTCTTGCCTTTCTTGAATTCTCATGTACTGTTGTGATAATCTTCCAATTGCTTCCTGCATCTGAATCATATCCAGAGTGTTATGTGGTGGAATGTGTTGCTGTTCCTCTTCCTCTTGTGGCTCTTCTTCCTCCATTGGTTCATTTCTTTGCCTTCTTGGTAGTCTTCGGCTCTGCTGTGCTTCAGTAACAATCATCATTCTTTCAATGCTTATAGGCATGCCCGGGTTCAACCATGTTGGGTTTGCCTCCTCCATTGGCACTTTAGCTTTCATGCATAAACGCATAATGATGCTTGGGTAGTGTAGCCACCCTTCAGCCGAATTCTTCTCTGCTATCCTTTGAATGTCACTTACAATGATCTCATGAACCTTCACTTCCCCTCCCATTATTATGCAATATAACATGATAGCTCTCTTCTTATTGACCTCCGAGTTGTTTACTGTGCCTAAGATTGATCTCTTCAGTAGCTCATACCAACCTTTTGCTTCAAGGGTAAGATCTCCTCTTGTCAAGTATTTGTACTTGTTTTTAGTAGTTCCTACCCACTCCGTGTTGACCACACTAATTTCACTGGCAATCTCATCATAGTTTTGCTCTTCATTTAGCCTTTGATGGTATCCTGGCTTATCAAAATGGGCTGTCCTCAGCTTCAATACTTTCATGATAGTATTTGGGCTAAAATCTACTTCAGTCCCCTGCACATAACTCTTGTAAGTTGGAGCTTGATTCATCTCGATCCTTGGGGTATTAGCATAGAATTCCCATATGATGTTTGCATTGATCCTGGTGATTGGTGAAATGAGCTCTTCCCACCTCCTCTTCCTAATCTTGGCTTTCATTTCTTGGCACTCATCGTCCGGCAATAGAAGTGGAACTTCCGGGTATATTTTTTTATCTCTCATCCATCCCCATTGTGTTTGATGATACCATGTTCTGAATTTCCACTGATCAAAATCAGGGGTGCTTTCTTCAACCATGGGCTCCTTTCCTCTCCTTCGTTTGGTTCTTGAGGAAGAGGCCATACTTGATCTTTTTGAGGTTAAGGTTGTGCGTGGAAGGTTCAGGGTTTTGGTATACTTTTGGAAGAAGAGATTTGTGAGTTTGAGATTATATGATGAGTAATGATGAAGGGAATGGAGTTTGAATGGTTGGAATGCAAGGAGTGTATGACTTCTTCGTTCATGTGCATGGTTTGAGTGTGGTGCTTTATAATAACTTATTTGATCAATGGAGGATTGGGATGCAATTGGACATCTTACAAATCAACGGTGTGCATGCAAGTTGAATAAGGACAAAGCTTGCCTCCTTAACGGTTTTCAACGTTCTCTTTCCAAGAGTGTGCAGAATCACCCCTTGAAGCATGTGATGCATCTTTGACTTCATTCTATGCCCCTCCTTGTCTTGTCCCTTTCATTGAATATTCCTTTGACCACCTAACTATCACCACAAAACAACAAAGACAAATATTATCCAACGGTGGCAAGAGAGTTTTTTTTTTTTTTCATGAAGAATCAATTGTGTCCCTTAATTAGTGAATCAAGGTTTGACGAACACGAAACTTGTCTTTTGTTAAGGGGTAATTGCAAAATGCTAGCAAATTATCACAATTGATACCTTCATAACAGGATATCATTTCTTTTCGATCGTAAAGTCCTAGAAGGTAATAATGTATGATCCATCTGTGCATGATTTTGATTTCATGAACAAGAAATGATCTGCTGAAAACTCTACATATGCAGACACCAAACTTAATGTTTGGTCATATGCTTCATCGAAATGACTGAGCATATAGTCTAAGAATGTTTGAAAAACTGATTTGGTGTGCTTGAGGGCACACCAAACTTAGAAGTCTTGGCATATATTTTAAAACAGTACATGCATTCATTAAGTATGTTATGAGAAGAAAAATCATGCTAGGGTGATCATGACTTATTGAATTTAAAACAACAGGAATCTTAAATCATGGGTTGCCTCCCATGGAGCGCTCTTTTATTGTCACTAGCTTGACACTGGGGCTTTCTTTTATGGTGGTTGATGATTGTAGTGCCTCAACTTGTTCCCTCTGACTGTGAGCTTCTTCTTTGTCCCTTGGTGCTCTATTTCAGCATGCTCTAGTGAGAGTATTTTGTTCACAGTGTAGTAATCATCAGTCTATTGGCCTGCTCCCAGCTGTTGATAGACCAATTGCACTTTGTCACCTTTGAAAAGCCCTTCTGTTGGAATTTTCTTGCTCTTCCAACCCTTTTTGATTCTGTTTTTGTTTTTCTTCCCTCCTTTTGTTGACCCTTCTCCTTTGACAACAGGCTTCCTCTTGAGATTTATTTTCTTAGTTGCCAATACTATAATGTCCTCTTGAATTTCTTCATTATTTTGCACATTCTCTTTCTCTTTTTGACCTGCTGTATCAACTATCTCTTGCTTGGGAGGGTAGCTGTTGTTTGTCTTGTTGATTCCCTCCTTCCATTGCAGATTCTCTTTGTCGGTTTCTGTACTATCCTTCTTTTCATTACTGAACTGTGTTTCTGGCAGTATACTCAGAGTGACACTTTCATCATGCATCCTGAGGGTTAATTCTCCTTGTTCTATGTCTATGATGGCCCTAGCAGTGGCCAAGAATGGTCTTCCCAGTATAATGGAGTCACCCTCATCCTGATCTGAATCTAAGATCACAAAATCTGCAGGGAAGATGAATCTGTCTACCTTAACTAGAAGGTTCTCAACCATACCCGTAGGGCATATCACTGACTTGTCCACCAATTCTAGAGACATTTGTACTGGCTTCACCTCTTTTATGCTTAGCTTTTTCACTAGAGAGGCAGGCATTAGATTGATACTAGCTCCTAAGTCACACATCGCCTTATTGATGGTCATGCTACCAATGGCGCAGGGTAGAAAGAAGCTTCCAGGGTCTTCGAGTTTAGGAGGAAGTCCCTTCTGGATTAGTGCTCTGCATTCCTCAGTAAGCAGTATAGTTTCATTAACTTGCCAACTCCTCTTCTTGTTGATAAGTTCTTTCAAGAACTTGGCATACAGAGGCATTTGCTCAAGTGCCTCAGCTAAGGGAATATTGATCTCTAACTTCTTGAAGACTTCAAGAAATTTTGGGAAGTATTGGTCCTTAGTCTCCTTGCTGAACCCTTGAGGATAGGGTAATGGAGGTGTAAAATTCTTCTCCACTTGCTACTGTCTCTGAATTGCTTCCTTTGAACTATGTGGCTGGTTGTCTTTATCTTTGAGCTTCTCTGGGGCATTTCTTCTTGTTGTCATGTCTTCATTGCTAGCTTCCCCTTTCTTTGATGATTCTTTGTTGCTATCCAAAGGCTTCTTGGTTATCTCCTTGTTGTTGTCTACCAATGTCTTTCCACTCCGTAGTTGTACAGCTTTGAACTCTTCTTTTGGATTAGGAATGGTGTCACTTGGTAGTGAGCTTGAAGGTCTCTCAACAGAAATCTGCTTGGAGATTTGCCCAACCTGCCTCTCTAGGCTCTTCATGGAGGCTTCATGGTTCTTGGTTGTCATTTCTTGGTGTTTCCACATTTTGTCTATCAAGGTTTCCTAGTGATTCTTTGAGATTCTGGGGATGCTTGTGGTGGGTTGTGAGATGTGGATGGTGGATGGTATGTATTTTGGTTGGTGGGTTGGTTATTGGATTGATAATGGTTGGGGTTGGGGTAGTTGTTTTGAGGTTTTCTGTAAGGGTTTTGGTTAGTTTGCTGCTGGTTGTGGTTTTGGTTGTTTCTTGAAGTGTTTTGGTTTTAGTTCTTCTGCCATGGTTATTGGTTCTGGTTGTGATTGTCTCCCCATCTGAGATTTGGATGGTTCTTCCAGGATGGATTGTAGGTATCACCATAAACTTCATTCTGTCCAGAGTTTTGGTTATGCATGTACTGCACTTGCTCCTGTTGTTGCTCTTCTTGGCTTTCTTCATTCTGCACCCATACAGTTGATGGGTAGCTTGTGTTCACAGCTGCTATTTGAAGGCTGTCAATCCTTTTGGCCATTTGTTTAAATTGTTGTTGAATTTGTTGTTGCATCATCTTGTTTTGAGCCAAAATGGAGTCTACTCCTTCCAGTTCTAGTACCCCCTTTCTCTGTGATGGTTGGCGGGTTCTTTGATGAGCAAAGAAATATTGATTGTTGGCCACCATGTCCACAAGATTCTAGGCTTCGTCAGTAGTTTTCATCAGTTGTAATGAACCTCCAGCAGAGTGATCTAACACCTCTTGAGATTTCAATGTTAGGCCTTCATAGAAATTCTGCAGCACATCCCATTCATTGAACATCTCCGGAGGACACTTTCTGATTAAGGCTTTGTACCTCTCCCATGCTTCATACAAGGATTCGGCGTTTGATTGTGTGAAAGTCTGAACCTCAGTTTTTAGCCTGATGATCCTTTGGGGTGGGTAGAATTTGGCTAGAAACTTAGTCACCAAATCATCCCAACTAGTGATACTTCCTTGGGGAAAAGTTTCAAGCCATTGTGCAGCCTTGTCCTTTAATGAGAACGGGAACAACAGAAGCTTGTAAGTTTCAGGATTCACGCCATTGGATTTGACAGTGTCACAAATCCTTAAAAAGGTAGATAAATGCTGGTTGGGATCTTCCAATGGGCTGCCTCCATAGGAACAATTGTTCTGGACAAGTGTAATGAGTTGTGATTTTAGCTCAAAATTGTTTGCATTGACATTGGGGGTTAAGATGCTGCTTCCACAGTGTCTGGGATTTGCAAAAGTGTAGGAGGCCAACACTCTCCTCTGTGGTGGATTGGGATTAGATGGATCTCCTTCCATCTCGTGATATTCTTCCTCAGATTCTTCCTCTCCAACAATACCTTTCCCTCTTTCATCTCTTCTTAATCTCCTGAGAGTCCTCTGGTCAGCTTCGGATAAGATAGGAGTAGCTCCCCCTGTACCTGACATACAAACAAAACAAGAGAAACACATAACCAATGATACTTCAATCTATTGCTAGAATGAAGTTTTAGTTAGCTTAAGCAAAAATTCAAACAGTTAGTAGGTTAGTCAAAATTAAAGAAAAAGTGCTTGATCTAAACTATCACCTCACTTAATCATTGTCAATCTATTCAATCCCCGACAATGGTGCCAAAAACTTGATGTGCGGAAAACGATCCGACACAAAACTCACCGGCAAGTGTACCGGGTCGCATCAAGTAATAAAACTCACGGGAGTGAGGTCGATCCCACAGGGATTGAAGGATTGAGCAACTTTAGTTTAGTGGTTGAATTAGTCAAGAAAACAAGTTTTGATTGTGTGAAATGTGTTAACAGGAATTAAATTGCATAGAATGTAAAGGGGAGTGGGTGATTTGCAGGAAATTAAAGGGAACAAAAAGAAAAAGAGCTGAATCTTAAAGTGCAAGTAATGAAAATTGCAGAAACTTAAAGTGCAAGAAATATAAATGACTTGAAAAATAAAAGGGGAGTGGGAATTGGATCTGCAGGAATTAAACAGGGAAAAGCAAAACTTAACAGAATGAAGAGTAGTTGATGTAATTAGTTGAACCGGATCTCAAAACTAAAAGGAAAATAAACTTGGTGTAGTAATTAAACAAGGAAATTAAAATGGAAACCAATAGATCTCAGGACCCAAGAGACTAGATAACTAAGTCTAGATCTCAATGCCTTCTTAGATCCAAATTTAGAGAGCAAATGCCAAATTAAAGAAGAGAGCAATGTAGAAATGTAAATCCAAGTTCAATTTTCCAGAAGCTGCAGTAAGAAAAACAGAGAGATCTCAAGGTGAGATTGAGACAGAATTTTCTCAATTTTTCAACACCCAAGACTCAAGACAAGTGTAGATGAAATTGAAAAAAAACAAGAAAACTAAGAGGAAGAGAATTCAATTCTCCTTCCCCAAGACTCAGAATCTCCAAACAGCTCAAAACCCAAAAGCTCTCTACTATGAATACTATGAAAATTCTTAAAGAAAACTCTAAAAAGAAAAGCTCCTTAAAACTTCAAATCCTAAGCTATTTATACACTTTCTTCAAATGATCATTAAGCCTTGAATTGGGCCTTTAGTCTTGATGGAATTGGGTTGATAATAGCCTCTGTTGATTGCTCTTGGTATTGGGAAGAAATCCACTTGTGAACCGGGCCATGAACCATTCACGTTTGAGTCAACGTTTGAGGCAAATGTTGACTCAAACGTCCCTGGTGTGAGGCATTATGCAGATACCCATCTTGCTGTCATCCACGTTTGAGCCAACGTTTGAGGTCAAACGTGAGCTCAAACGTGGTTCTTCCCAGGCTCCCTTTTTGGCCAATGTTTGGCCCAACGTTTGAGGCAAACGTTGGCGCAAACGTAGCTCATCTAAACCATCAATCAGGGGTGCTTTGCCATGCTCTTCCTTGCCAAAATGTAGCCAACGTTTGACCTCACGTTTGAGGCAAACGTTGGCTCAAACGTTGCCGTGCCCAGGAGTGCTCTTTTTCATTCTTTTTGGCGCCAACGTTTGACCTCACGTTTGAGGCAAACGTTGGCGCAAACGTTGCCTTCCCTTGCTTCTTCTTCAGCCAACATTTGCCTCAACATTTGAGGCAAACGTTGGCGCAAACGTTGGCTCTTCTCCAGGGTGTTCTTCATCTGCTTCTCACGTTTGAGTTAACGTTTGACGCAAACGTTAGCTCAAACGTTGATCCCTCTTTTCAAGCCCATTCTTGCAACCTTCTTCCAAGCTTTATTCCACCTATCATCAATCAACAATTATATCAAAGCTATGCCATAATCATGAGAGTTGTTCTTCTTCTTGTCATATGAGCAATTATGGCACAAAAACTCATGAAAATGCATTAATTTATCCATGGTTGATTGAATCAAAGGAAACATGAAATTCAACCCAATTAACTTACTTATGGCTTAAGAAAGTGCATAAAACTAAATGAAAACAAAGAAAAAAGACTAGTGAAACTAGGCTAAGATGACTTGTCATCAGGTATTTCAGTTTATTATTGCTTTTCTTTTATTTACATTATTGTTATTCTCATCTGAAGGCATTTTTATTCCGGTAGATTTATTTTTCTCCTTTTGGCCTTGGTTAAGAAATCAGTAACTTAGGAGTTATCAAACTCAAACATGATTGATAATTGTCATCTTTGTTGATTGAATTGAACTTCAATAATCCCAATCTTTTCTTAGGAAATAAATAGGATTTGAAGATCAAACCAATTGATCCCTTGACCTTCCTTTATCTTAGTAAAGGTTAACAAAGTGGAATTAAGATTCAATTCTCATCATCATTGATAAGGATAACTAGGATAGGACCTCTAATTTCTCATACCTTGCCAAAAGTTTATTTACAGTCATTTATTTATTTTACTTGCCATTTAAATTGCCTGTTCTTCATTTACTTTAATTGCTAATTAAACTATTCACTCCTCATTCTTAAAACCCCAATTTACAATCTCCATAACCAATAATAAGAACATACTTCCCTGCAGTTCCTTGAGAAGACGACCCAAGGTTTGAATACTTCGGTTATCAATTTATTTAGGGGGTTTGTTACTTGTGACAAACAAAATGTTTGTATGAAAGGACTTTTGAAGGTTTAGAAACTATACTTGCAACGAGGATTTATCCGTAAATTTCTAGACCACGCAAAAGTTCTCTCATCAAAATGGCGCCGTTGCTGGGGAGCTGCAATCGTGTGTCTTATTATTGGTTATTGTAAATATTTTTCTTTTACTTGTTTATTTTTCTTTATTTTTCCCCTCTTTATTTCTTTTTAGCTACTATGAATTCTCACCCCTTCCGCTTTGAGTTTGGTTCTAATGTTATTGAAAGGAATGGAAGTTATAACAGGAACATGCATCAAGGTCAGAGCAACGAAAGATGGATGGAGCCAAGAGGATCTGATCAACCCTTTAGGCAACAACACCCTCCAAGATATCATGGACAAAGACCATTCTACAATGCATACCAAGCAAATAGACATGGTGGACAACCTTGTAATCACCAACAAGCCCCATCCTGTGCTTATAGGCCATCCTCTCAACGTAACTTCGAACCACCACACTCACAAGCTCCTTTTCACCATTCGCCACCGTATGATCCTCATTTATCCCAGTTCCAATCCAATCACTCCCAAACACCTCCACTTTCCCCTGTGCCATATCCAAAGCTATCACCCCGAGAATCAGAGGTTCGCCTCAAGAAAATAGTAGATCAACTTCAAACAACCCTTCATCAACTGGAGCAAGCAGTAAGGCAATTATCTGCTAGACGTTCGAACATTCAAGGACATCCCACAGCCCCATGTGGACAATCTAATGAAGAGCGTAGCATGAAGGAAATACTAGAAACTCCAGTAGACAAGATAGAGCATGGTTTCGTACTGGAACAAGTAGAGGAAGCTGTCATTATTGAAGAAGAAGAGTTGGTTGAAGACTTAGGAGATGCTGAACCTCCATGGGAATTCAAAGTTGTAGAGCATTCTGTCAAGGATGTTACAATTGATGCTAAGGAGGATTGTGCGCAATCCCCAAAGCAAGTCTTTCATGAAGAACTAGACAGAATAACCCAAGAAGCAAATTTCCTTGATGATGATAGTCACAAGTCAAGTTCTCCTAGTAATGAACTTGCATCCACAAGCGAATTCTCTGAGATCGAAGAATCTTCCCCAAGTGAATACGAAGATGATACGAAGGTAGATTTCTCACAACCTCCAGTATATGACTTAAGTGATGAGGAAGACATAGATGGCTTTGATCAGAACATGGATACATTTGAAGAATCTTGCAAGGAAGTGGAGAATTTCACAGAAGAGCACAAGGGGGTAGAACTCACAGAACCACTGGAACCACCTATCCCAAGGCCATTACCACACAATACAAGTTTTAAGTGGGTACAATCCTTAACCTTTAACTGTATTTTTCCACTTGAATATGGTTTTCTTGAAACAGATGGCCAGCTTAGAGCTCTCTGCGGCTTTAAGAGTAAAAGGGAAATGGCTCGTACTCAGAGCTGGTGCACGAGGTTCAATAAGGTTCCACGCTTCAACTCGAAGTGCACGGATTGGCATCATGATCAATCAGATGGATCTCGGAAAATGTTTGGTTATCCTGGTGAGAATCTAATTTCTAAACCGCCCAGATGGATAAGTATAGATCAAGACGAAGGCGGATTTAAAAGCAAAGTTTGGGATCCTGGAATCTATGCTGACATTCGTCACCCCGGGAGCCGGACAATCTGTTTGAAGCTGCTCAGAAGCTTCACATGCCTAGTTTGGGACCCCGGAGGCTATTGGCATTCCAAGCATTGGTGGAGATTTATGGATGAATTTAAGCATAAGCCGTCATAACAGGAAGCTCATCCAATGTCCAACTTAAGCACTTTAACTAAAAGTGCTAGGTGGGAGACAACCCACCATGGTATGATCGTCCCTTTTTCAATTTTTATTTAGTTTTATTTGTTTTCAAGTTTTATTTTATGGAACCTGGAGTTTTGCATCTCATTCATATTAATCATTGCATTCTGCATACTGCATAATTGCATACCTGCATAAAAAAAAAGGTGCGCGACGTGACCGCATCATTCATGCGATCGCGTCAAGTTACGAAAAACACTTCCCACGCCACCGCGTCATTCACGCGGCCGCGTGCCCTGGAGATCGGCGTAAAGATCCAACGTCCAGAAAGTTAGGCTGGAATCGTGCGGCCATTGTGCGTTTTGCACAAAAGACCCACGCGATCGCGTCACTCACGCGATCGCGCCACTTGCACAACACACATCCCACACGACAGCGTGAGTGACGCGATCGCGTCGCATGGATCGCACAAACACTCCAAAGGAGACAGAGAGTTGCGCTAAAATGATGCTGGAATTGTGCGTTTCACACAAATTCCAGCGACGCGATCGCATGCCCCAGGCGATCACGTTATTCACTCTTTTCGCTATTCCATGCGATGGCGCCATTCATGCGATCGCGTCAACCACCATTTCAGCCCAACCACGCGACCGCGTGCCCCAAGCGATCGGGTGGATTCAAATTTATAACCCCCCAGTCACGCGACCCCTATCAGTCGCGCCACCCCCCAAACCCCTCTCTTCCCTCTCTTCTTCTCCAATCACACCACCACCACCCAGCCACCACCACCGAACCACCATCACGTTGTCGACCACCCAGACGCTGCCACCACCCACCCCCTTCCTCCTTCCCCTTCTTTCTTCTTCTTCCTTCTTCTTTCCCCTCCAAAAACACGCCCCCTCCGCGACCACCACCCACCGCCGCCGCCCCGTCACCACACGCCCCCCCTCCCTTCTCCTATTACCCCCTACCCCCATTACCCCTACCTTTCCCTCCCTTCCTCCGAACAGCAGCCACCGCCGCCGCGCCACCCTCTTCCGTCGCGCCGGACGCCACCGCCGTCATCCCCAGCCACCTCTCTGCCCCACTCTCTTTCTTACGCCTACCAGGTTCCGTCGAACGGCACCCTTCTATCCTTCATAGTTAATTCATATTTTTCTGTTTATGTTCGTCATTAGGCTAGTTAGGTATGCATGTTGTAGTGGATTTTAGGTTGTTAGGTAGCCTAGGATGTGGTTAGTGGATTTAGATCTGTTTAATTGCGCTGTTCGTGTTTCTTGTTTCATTATTTTCGCAATTCTGCTGTTGCTGTGATGTTAGTTTTGTTCATATGCTGTAATTTCTTGTTTCATGCTGCTCTTTACTCTGATTTTTCATGTTCTTATTCCTTATATGTAATTGAAGCTTTATTTTTGATTCATATGAACTATTCTGTTGTTGTTTATTTTCTGGGACAATCCAATTTTAGCCGGAATGCTGCCCAAATCTCTGTAAAATATTTCCATTCATGTCTTGATTTTGGCATTTTCAACTGTGCTTTCCTTAGATTTAACCAAAACAATTCATGAATGCCAGGGCAAGCTTTCTTATTCTTTTTTATTTCCTGGTTCATACTTTGCATTTGTTATGTTTGATTCCAATTTTTGCTATTTATATATCTATTTGAATCATCATCAACCTGTTTTCCTTATTTGGATATGAGTTACTTATAGCTTCTAACTGTGAATACTTGTAACTTGGAATATTTTCATTATGCCACTTACTTTAACCCACTTTTTACTAACTCACTAATGTTAACTTCCTAAACTCTTTTTCAATTCTAACCAACCTAACCTTTCAAAACTTCTCTTCTGATTTTCTTTCACTTTCTTTTAACATTCTAACCATGGCATGATGTTAATTTTTCTATTTAACATGAATTCAATTACATTTTGGATTGTGAATTCTCCTTTTCGAACTTTTTACTCCTATTCAATCCTTAATGCACATGTACTTAACTCATTTTCCTTATCCTATTGCTCCTTTGCCACATTGTGTTTCTTTTGATTATTTGCCTATTTGTTTTCTTGTTTTCACTATATCCTGGTTTTCTATGCACGATGACTCCTTGCGGGAAAAAAATTTTACCCCGCAGGAGAAGGCCGATTAGCTAATCCCTGCCACTGATCCCATAAAGTTTGCAAACTGATACTGTGAGCTAAAGTATCCGGGGTTTGCAACCTCCAGGAACCTATACCTAGAGAGGACTTTGAAGATCCCAGAAGAACTCCAGCAATACACCTCTGATCAGATCAACCAAAGAGGCTGGTTTTTCCTGGAGAGAAACCTAACTGAGGTCAATGCATCTTGGGTCCGGGAATTCTACGGCAATTACTTCAAAACCTTCTAGATGCAGTGAACCTTAGAGGAAAGCAGATTCTGGTCGCTGAAGAGGCCATTGAAGATGTTCTGAAGCTTTTGCCTAAAACTGATCAGCTGGATGGTTATCAGAAAGCTGAGGAAGATATGCGCTTCATGAAGTTTGATTGGGATGCAGTTAAGGCCCGGATAGCCCTTGACCCGACCGTTCCTTGGATTATGGGTAGAACACTACCATGCCAAAGGGAATCAAGCGGATTTACCTGAATGATGAGGCTCAGCTATGGCATCAGATACTTAGCAACTTTATTATGCCGAGTACTCACGAGACTGAGATACCAGCCGCTATGATCACCCTCCTATGGTGTGTGATGGAGGGTAAGGACCTGTACCTGCCACGCTTTATCCGGTACCACATGGCCAGGGTCCACATTCAAGGCACTCTTCCCTTTCCTTATCTAATTACACAGCTAGGCCGTCGAGCTGACGTGCCTTGGGAGGATGCTGATGAGAAGCCACCTGCTGCAGAATGCAAGAAGATTATCCCTCACAGTAGGAACTTTCTGGATTTGGGCTACAGACCTCCTTTCCTCACTGCTACTGCTGACATAGCCACACCATCTGCCGGCCCCTCCTCCTCTACAGCTACCCCTGCCACCACCACTGCACCTCCACCACTGCCACCACCACTGCACCTCCACCAGCTACCCGTCCTTCCAGTGATGACACCCCTTCACACCCTGCTTGAGTGAGCATCAGGGACGATGCTTCATTTTAAGTGTGGGGAGGTCGCCATCTCTAGCGTACATTTTTTTGGTGAACCACTACATACTCTTTTTATTTATTTTGCTACTTTTCTGTATTTTTCTTTTTATTTTTTATTTTTATTTTTTAACTACTTATATATTGCTATTTTTATGTATTTTTACTCTATTTCTGCATTTTGCACTTTAGTTCATATTTTAGCCATTTAGTTTAGTAGCAATTCTAACTTATTAGTTATAGAAATTGTGGATTAATTAGTATAGTTTACCTTTTTTTAGCATAAGATAGCTTAGTTTAAATTGAAAATATAAAAAAGAAGTAAATTAGGAACTTGAACATAATAGAAACAATCCATACACCTTGTATATATAGCATTACATGTTAGTAAGTTAACAATATTTCATCAAGGAGAAACACTAGAACTTTAAAGCCACCTTAAGTTTTACATTGAGAATAATGGGAATTTTTAACTAAACCTGCATGACATACATAAGTGATAAATGATTTTTGAGCTAGAGAACACACAGCCTGTGAGTTTTGAGCTTAATTATATGGTTACATTCAAACCATAATATTTTATTCCTGTATGTTCCGCCCTTCTTTTTTATTCTGATGTTCTTTACATTGTTTTAATCTATATGTCCAATTATAGAATATAACTACATACCAAGAGAGTGATTGAGGCCATTATTTGATTTTAGCTCACTTATCCCAAAATAGCCTACCTTTTACATCACCCTTGTTAGCCCTCTTGAGCCTTTAAATCCCCTTTTATTCTATAAACCACATTACTAGCCTTAAGCAGAAAAACAATATAAAAATATCAAGTTGAATCCTTGGTTAGCTTAAGATAGAAATTGTGTATGGTTTACATGTGGGAAACCTATTGGGAACATGGATGATAAAAACAAAAGGGTAGAAAAGTTGACAAGAATAAAATAATTCAAAATAAAAGTTTTGGGAAGCATGCTCATGTAAAATCAAAATAATTGAATTACCATGTGCATTAAAAAAATTTATTTTTCAGTATTTGAATAAAGGGGACACAAAAGAATTCCCCAAATGTGAAATAAAGCAATGCACATGGGATAAAAATAACAAACATTAAGGCATGAGCATGTAACATCAAAAGTGGGAAAATATAGGAAAATAGGTAAAGAAGCTTTGCTTTAGAAAGTATGTATGTTAGGTGAGATCTTAGACTAATTAAGGATTCACTTATTAGCTCACTTAGCCTTATACATATACCCTTACCTTTACCTTGGCCCCATTACAACCTTAACTAAAGACCTTATGATTTTTTGTATGTCTATATTCTATAATTGTTGATTGGTTAGATGAAGAACAATGTTATAGAAAGTAAGAATAAAAAGAAGAATAGAGTGATTAACCCAATAAACACTGAGTGACTAGAGAGTAAACACAACATCCAGTGAGGGTTCAATAGCTCATTAACATATATCTATGCTAAAATTATTAATTGTCTTGCAAGTTTATAAAATGTTTTTCTCTCCCATTTCAATTGTAAAGGCACTTTATCAACTATCTAAGGTTTGGCTATATATATATATATATGACTCCTTGGAAATGTGAATTAATTCAACTACATGCAAGCTTTATATACAAGTGAATAAAAATTAGAATTGCATGATGCATCATTCATTTAGGTAGTTGCATTTAGATTAGATTGCATTGCATGACATTCCACGACTTCAACCTAACATTACTCTTGGATTTAGCATGAGGACATGCTATTGTTTAAGTGTGGGGAGGTTGATAAACCCATATTTTATGATATATTTTGTGCTTAGTTTAAGTGATTTATTCAATCCTTCACCCACTTATTCATATTAATTGCTTGGTTTTACTTTCCCTTCCTTATTATGTGATGTATGTGAAAAACATGTTTCCTATGCTTTAAAATTAATTATTTTAATTACCTTTATGCACAAATCGGAGTTCTTGGAGAAACTGGCATCCATGCGATCGCATGGGTGACGCGGACGCATCCCAAGCGCGAAGAAGCAGCGACGCGGCCGCATGACTGACGCGACCGCGCGCCTTAAGCAGAACACATATGATGCGGCCGCATGACTGACGCGACCGCGTGCCAAGAAAAACTCCGAATGATGCGACCGCGTGACCCACGCGGACGCGTGACAGAGGCCACGCACCAGAAATTGCAGAAAACGCTCCCATCGAATTCTGAAGCCCTTTTTGGCCCAAATCCAAGTCCAGAAGGCATAGACCAGAGGTTATGAAGTGGGGGAATGCATCCATTCAGAGAGAGACTCCACTTTAGTTAGTTTTCATGATTTAAATTTAGTTTAGAGAGAGGTTCTCTCCTCTCTCTTCTCTCTTAGGATTAGGATTTAGGATTTCTCTTAGTTTTAGGAGTGACTCTCGATCCCAGGTTCAATGTTCCTTTACTTTAAGCTTCCCTTTCACTTTTTATTCATTCCATTACTTTAGTTGGTTATTTGATTTTGCAATTTAATTTATGAATTCTTCCATGTCACAGATTACTCTTTTGAATTAATGTTATTTGAGGTATTTCAGTTTATTATTGCTTTTTTTTTGTTTACATTATTGTTATTCCCATCTGAAGGCATTTTTATTCCGGTAGATTTATTTTTCTCCTTTTGGCCTTGGTTAAGAAATCAGTAACTCGGGAGTTATCAAACTCAAACATGATTGATAATTGTTATCTTTGTTGATTGAATTAAACTTCAATAATCCCAATCTTTTCTAAGAAAATAAATAGGATTCGAAGATCAAACCAATTAATCCCTTGACCTTCCTTTATCTTAGTAATGGTTAACAAAGCGGAATTAAGATTCAATTCTCATCATCATTGATAAGGATAACTAGGATAGGACCTCTAATTTCTCATACCTTGCCAAAATTTTATTTACAGTCATTTATTTATTTTACTTGCCATTTAAATTGCCTGTTCTTCATTTACTTTAATTGCTAATTAAACTATTCACTTCTCATTCTCAAAACCCCAATCTACAATCTCCATAACCAATAATAAGAACATACTTCCCTGCAGTTCCTTGAGAAGACGACCCGAGGTTTGAATACTTCGGTTATCAATTTATTTAGGGGTTTGTTACCTGTGACAACCAAAATGTTTGTATGAAAGGACTTTTGAAGGTTTAGAAACTATACTTGCAACGAGGATTTATCCGCAAATTTCTAGACCACGCAAAAGTTCTCTCATCATTATGCAAGAAAAAAAGGGTAGATGATGCAAGTCATCACAACACCAAACTTAAGCTTTGCTTGTCCCAAGTAAATTAGTGTGAGTAGCCCCTTTTTATGACTTAACACTTTGACCTTGAATAGATGCAAACATGAGTAAGATTAGGACTAAGTTCTTAACACATGCATGAATAATTTTGTTTCAATGTCACAGATGTTTCTAGATCCTTGAGGGTTCCTTCAAGTATAAGCTTCATAGGTCCTTTTTATTGATTGTCACCTTGAAGTAGCGAGAGTTATTTCATTTTCTTTTTGTTTGTTCTTTCTTTTCCATTTATTGCCACGACTCTAAGTGTTTTGTCTCAAGACAACCCTTTAATTAGGCTTTCAATTAGCACTCCCAAACCAGTTGGCTTTAGGGTACTAGGTGTTGAAACACCCCCAAGAATTTACTTGCCCAGGCCTCTTCTTGACACATCTCTACCACAAGCATCTACTAGGTTCTCTAACTCTTGGGAGTTTCTTAATGCTTCTTTCCCTCCTAGTAGTTGATGCTCAGAGCCTTGGGTCTTTATTGCTTACTACTTCTTGGTTCTATAGATGTTCAAGAAATACCCCTTAACCTTTACTTGTCATACCTCCTAAGACTGGTTGCCTTTTATGATTTATTTTTCCCTTTTATTCATTCAAGGTTCTACACTTAGTTTCCTATTTCTTAGTTTTTGAATGATCTCTCCTGGCCTTAATCTCTTTTATTCTTGCAACTCACAACAATTCTTATGAAGACAAACTATGCTTTTATTGATATTGTAAAAACTTGAAACACATTGCATTTTCTTTCTTGAAATTAAAAAGGACTCACAAAAGACTTCATGATAAAAAAAACTAGGCAGTGAAAATAAACTATCCTAATGTTGCAATTATTCAAAAACAGAAATTAAAACAGAGAGAAAAACTTAAACATGATTCAGAATTTAGAGAGTGTCAACCATGGGACTTAACAACCTTGAGCAGCTTCAACTTCAGTTCATTGGCCCTTTGCCTTTGTCTTTCTTGGAAGGGGAAGAGTCATCTTCATCTTTGTTGGAGTATCCTTCTTGTGCTTTCTTGTCCTTAGGCTTCCAAAATCCTAGCCTTCTCATGTAGTTTCTTTCATCCTCCTTATGCTTGGCCCGAATTTCTTCTTATCTTGCACTTAACTCCTCCATCCCTTGCATGAATGTTGGGTATCCTGGGTTTAGAGTGGCCACAGCATTACACAAGTGATTCAGTTTCACTTGTGTGTTGAGTCTCCTTGAGTTGATTGACATCCTTCCTCAGATGGCATAGGTCTCCCTTCATTTGGTGTACATCTCCTTGCAATTGTTCCCAATTGAATCCCTCTGGAAATGGTTGGTATTGTTGATATGGTGGTGGTTAGAGTGCTAGGAAATGTGGTTGCTCCTCTACCTCTTCTTCTTCTTGTTGTTGTTGCACATGTGGCTCATGAGCATGAGCCATATGCTCCCTGGCCCTTTGAAGTGGGTTGACAGCCACCACTTTGGCCATCTTCTTGGCAGTTATGGGTTTTTTTTTGCTCCACTAGCACTTCATCAATTATCCTCTCCACCCCTGCTTCATCACACAGTTTTTGGATGATGTTGGGGAATGCCAACCTTGAGCTATCTTTGGTGCTTTTCAGAATTTTGTTGATGTTGTTGGCAATCAATTCCCCAACATTGACATTCTCACCTTTCATGATGCTGTATATGAGCATAGCTCTCTCTTTGGTCACCTCTGATGTGTTGGATGTAGGGATTAGGGACCTCCTCACAAAATCCAGCCACCCTCTAGCTTGGGGGCTCAAGTCTCTTCTTCTCTGTTGGTTGGGCCTTCCATCCTTGTCATTTATCTACTGCACATTCAAAACACAGATTTTATTTAGGATTTCATCAAATCCTGGGTCTTGTTGCTTTATTCCCTCCTCATAGCTCCGGGTGAAGGTTGTCCGCTTCACCATCAGCGTCCTCTCTATGTTAGTGGGGCTGTAATCAATGGACTTCCCCCTTGCATAGCTAAGATAGCCATAAAGTTGTCTTGGCTGAGGCACGACATTAGCATAGAACTCTCTCACCAAGCTTTCCACTACCCTCCGTGGTGGGTTGCACAAGAGTGCCCGGCCTCTATTGTTTATCTCCCTGTTGATCTCAGGGTGCTCATTCCTCCCCAGCTGGAAACCGACCTCTGGGATGATCCCCCTCTCACTCACCCAACCATGAAACTGGTTTTGGTTGAATGAGGAGAGAAACTTATACTCATTGAAACCCGAACTTGATGATTCAGAAGTTGGTTCCGTAGTCTTTCTTTTCTTTGATGCTGTTGAGGTTTTTGGTGGTGCCATTAGATTGAGGAGGTATGTTTAAAGATTTGAAGAAGGTATTGGGGAAGGTTGCAAAAAAGAGTAAGCAAAACAAAGGTTTACTCCAACACTAAACTTAGAGCTTGATCGTCCCGATCAAGAAAAGGGTAGGGAAGTAGTGAAAGAAGGCTAAGAGGAAAGAAAAAGAGATGAAAGGAAGGAATGCTTTGTGGAGTCTTTCTTTCATCTATGAAATGAGGTTTGAAGTGTGGGGAGAAGTGGGAAAAGTAGTGGTTTTTATAGGTGTGTAAAGTGGGGTTCGAATGGTGGAAAGTAAAGGAATTCAATGTTTTCCCACTTGGGGAGTGGCGCCTAGTGTGGGAAGAGGCGCCAATCCTTATCCCACTTCTCTTCCTGCATGTTTTGAGTTCCAAAGTGCAAGTACACTTTGACCTGTTTGCTTTACGTGCTATCAATCATGTGGGTCCCATTCTCTCTCTTGAAAATAAAATTGAAACCTCATTAGTAATAACAAAAGAATCCTCTATATTCCTCTTTGATATGGATGGCTAAATTTGCAACTGATGGGTGTCCTTTGGGGACACCAAACTTAATCCTATTACATCATAATAAATTGGGTTTATCATTGGGTTTCTAATGTGTTCATAAAGGTAGAATAATTCCAATCTTTTCATATACTTTTGCTTTCATCCTCTATTGAACATATTTAAACCACATTTCGGCTCTCCCCAATATATTAAATACTTTCAGATTTAGTAGTATTGGGCTTTGCTAGATGGTGATGTGTGGTGGTGGCCACACCAAACTTAATCTCTGGGCTTACTTTTAATCATAATTTGTTCAAGATTAGTAAGCCTAGATTAAGTAAATTGGTGGCCACACTAAACATAGATTTTTAGCTAGCTCTCAGCCCAATAGCTCGTCATTAGCACAGGTATTCATCAAATTGTATTTTTATACCAAAAGCAAATAGAATATAAGGGTCTCCTAACTACCAAAACAGAAAACAAAATTCTTAATCCACTATCTACAATCTACTTCTTAGAAGGCAAGAAAACATAAATTTTCAACTGAAACTCAAACTATCTAAATAGGCAAATTTTAACTACTTCTAGGAAAGCAATAAATCAAAAGGATATAAAGTATTGGGGTGCCTCCCAACTAGCACTTCTTTATCATCATTAGCTTGACGTTCTTCCTTGTTAGCTGAGGTTGTAGCTCACTCTCTTCTCATCCAGTGAGTCCTCTAGGTAATCCAGTGAAGGTCCTTTGTGTTTTGTCTTCTATGAGCTCTACATGGCCATAGGGGGATAGATTGAGGATGGTGAAGGGGCCTGACCATCGAGACTTAAGCTTCCCAAGGAAGAACTTGAGTCTCGAATTATACAACAGCACCTTTTGCCCTTCAGTGAACTCCCTCCTTGCTATTTTCTGATCATGCCACCTTTTTGCATTCTCTTTGTAGATCTTTGTACTCTCATATACCTTATTCCTAAACTCCTCCAGCTTATTTAGCTGCATAAGCCTCCTTTCTCCAGCAGCTTGTTCATCAAAGTTCAATATTTTTATAGCCCAAAATGCTCTATGCTCAAGCTCAACTGGTAAGTGACAAGCCTTACCAAACACCAATTGGTATGGAGACATTCCAATCGGTGTTTTGAAGGCTGTCTTGTAGGCCCATAATGCATCATCCATCTTTTTAGACCAATCCTTTCTTGAGCCTCCAATAGTTTTTTCAAGAATTCTTTTAAGCTCTCTGCTTGAAATCTCTGCTTGTCTATTGGTCTGTGGGTGATATGGGGTTGCCACCTTGTGCTTGACTCCATACTTGGAAAGGAGTGATTCGAGTTGCCTATTGGAGAAGTGTATCCCTCCATCATTGATGAGAGCTCTAGGCACCCCAAATCTGCTGAAGATGTTCTTTCTCAAAAAGCTCATTACAACTTTGTTATCATTTGTTGGAGTGGCTATGGCTTCTACCCACTTTGATACATAATCCACAGCCACCAATATATAACTGTTTGAGTATGAGGATGGGAGGGGTCCCATAAAATCAATTTCCCACACATCAAACAATTCTAACTCCATTATGAACCTCTGTGGCATCTCATTTCTCCTGGGTAAATTGCCAGCCTTTTGGCATTCATCATATCTTGTCACCAATTCTTTTGCATCTTTGAAGATGGTTGGCCAGTAGAATCCATATTGTAGCACCTTGGCTGCAATTCTATCTCCACTAAAGTGGCCTCCATATGCAGATCCATGACACTGCCATAGCACTTCTTGCCCTTCCTCATGGGAAATACACCTTCTTAAGATTCTATCAGCACACTTTTTGAACAAATAGGGCTCATCCCAGATGTAGTGTTTAGCATCTTTGACTAGCTTTTTCCTCATATGCTTATTGATGTTAGTTGGTAATTCCCCAATAGCCTTGAAGTTCACTATGTCAGCAAACCAATGGGCCTCTTGTATCATCATCAACTGCTCATCAGGAAAGCTTTCATTCACTGCAACTTGGTATACCCCATCTTCTTCTTGTGGTATTCTTGAGAGGTGGTCAGCCACTTTGTTCTTTGCTCCACTCCTGTCTTTAATTTCAATGTCAAATTCTTGGAGCAGCAGAATTCATATTATTAGTCTGGGCTTGGAGTCTTGTTCGGTGAGCAAGTATTTGAGTGCTGCATGATCAGTGAATACAATTACTTTAGAACCAATAAGATATGATCTAAATTTATCAAAAGCAAAGACAATGGCAAGTAATTCCTTCTCTGTAGTGGTATAGTTCCTTTGATTCTTATTAAGAACCTTGCTAGCATAATAAATGACATGTACCAATTTATCCTTCCTCTGTCCTAAGACAGCACCCACGGCAAAATCTGATGCATCACACATCAGTTCAAAAGGTAAATCCCAGCATGGTAGTGCTATGATAGGTGCAGAGGAGAGTTTGTTTTTAGGTTCCTTAAAAGCTATCATGCATTCATCATCAAAAACAAAAGGTACATTAGAGACTAGTAGGTTGCTCAAAGGTTTGGCAACCTTGGAGAAGTCTCTAATGAATCTCTTGTAGAAGCCAGCATGTCCTAGAAAACTTCTAATTGCCTTGACATTGCAAGGTGGGGGCAAATTTTCAATCACCTCCACCTTAGCCTTGTCCACCTCTATGCCCCTTTTGTAGATCTTATGACCAAGGACCACCCCCTCTATAACCATGAAATGGCATTTCTCCCAGTTCAAAACGAGGTTGGTCTCTTGGCATCTTTTTAGCACCAAGGCCAAGTGGTGTAAGCAATCAGAATATGAGTTACCAAATACAGAAAAGTCATCCATAAACACCTCAATAAATTTTTCAATCATGTCTGAAAATATGGAGAGCATGCACCTTTGGAATGTTGCAGGTGCATTGCACAATCCATAGGGCATTCTCCTATAAGCAAAAACACCATATGGACAAGTAAATGAAGTTTTTTCCTGGTCCTTGGGGTCTACAACAATTTTGTTGTAGCCCGAATAACTGTCCAAGAAGCAGTAATACTCATGTCCAGCCAATCTCTCAAGCATCTGATCCATGAAAGGTAAGGGGAAGTGATCCTTCCTGGTGGACTCATTAAGCTTCCTATAATCAATGCACATGCACCACCTGGTCACGGTTCTTGTGGGTATTCATCTCATTTGGTATAATAGTGACCCCTCATTTCTTTGGGACTACTTGCACCGGGCCTACCCAAGGGCTGTTTGAGATGGGGTAGATCACCCTGCTTGCCATAACTTTAATACTTCTTTTTGGACCACTTTATTCATGGTTGGATTCAGTCTCCTTTGCTGCTACTTTAAGGGTTTAGCACCTTCTTCAAGTAGTATCTTATTCATGTACATTGAAGGGCTGATTCCTTTTAAGTTTGCAAGTGTCCAGCCTATGGCATCCTTATGCTGTTTCAGCACTTGGATAAGTTCTTCTTCCTGCTCCTCACTCAAACTTGAATTGATGATCACCAGGTAGGTGTTGTTGTCACCCAGATATGCATATTTCAAGCTTGGTGGTAAGGTCTTCAACTCGAGTTTTGGTGCCTCTACTTCTTTACTGTCTTTGGGTTTCAACATTATTGAATTCTCCATGGTTCCTTGGGGTTGTTCTCCACTTGATGCTTGCTGCTCTAGCTCAATAGCTCATTCACATTGTTCTTCTTCCAAAACTCCTTGAACTATCTATTCTATGGTGTCCACCATCATGCATTCTCCTATGGATTCCTTGGGGTAACTCATTGCCTTGAAGACATTGAAGACCATCTTCTCTTCATGTAATCTCAAGACTAATTCCCCTTTTTGTACATCTATGATGGCTCCAGCAGTAGCTAGGAATGGCCTTCCTAGAATGATTGATGTGTTAGCCTCTTCTTCCAAATCTAACACAACAAAGTCAGCTGGGAAAATAAATTCTCCCATTTTCACCAGCAAGTCTTCCACTACCCCATGTGGGAACTTGAAGGTTCTGTCAGCTAATTGGAGTGCCATTCTTGTTGGCTTGGCTTCCTCAATCTTCATCCTCTTCATCATAGTTAGGGACATGAGATTAATGATAGCTCCTAAGTCACACAAGGCCTTCTCAATGTTGATATCCTCTATGATGCAGGGGATTTGGAAACTCCCTGGGTCCTTCATTTTCTGGGGTAGCTTCCTTTGTATTATGGCACTACACTCCTCAGTTAACATTATGGTCTCTTTTTCTTCCCAATTCCTCTTTCTTGTCATGAGCTCCTTCAGAAATTTGGCATAGAATGGCAATTGCTCCAATGCCTCAGCAAATGGTATGTTAATTTGGAGCTTCTTGAAGATCTCTAAAAATCTAAAGAACTTGCCATCCTTTCCGTCTTTCCTCAGCCTTTGTTAATTTGGTGCTTTTGGCACATAAGGCTTCAAGATTGGCTTTGGTGATGATGGGGTAGGGGTCTCCTCTTCATTCTTGTTTTCAAGATTTTCTGTAGCTTCTTTTTGTTGGTTTCTCTGGCTTGGGTTTGCTTCTTCCACCCCCTTTCCGCTTCTAAATGTGATGGCTTTGCATTCCCCACTTGGGTTAGCCATGGTATCACTGGAAAATGTATGTGTAGACATAGGAATTTGCTTGGACAGAATCCCTACTTGTCCTTTCAATTTTGAAATGGCTGCGCCTTGATTCTTCAGATTTGACCTGTACTCTTCTTGGTTGGCATCTATCCTCTTGTCAGCTTGTGTTTGTCTCCCCAAAAGAGTGGAAATAGCTCCTGTCAGTTGTGATGACAGTTGTGCTATTGCAGCTTCTACTCTCTCAAAGTTGCTTTTGATCTCACATGGTTGCATGGTTGAGGTTGATGTGTCTTAATGGTGGTTGTTGTGCATTGGTTGAGTGGAATGATATGATGTATTTTGTGCATTGTGGTAGGGTCTGTTATTGTTTGGTTGATGGTTGGGGTTGTGATTTTGGTATTGATTGGATTGGTATGGCTTTGTATGATCTGGATTGTGGTTTTGTTGGTTTCCCCACCTAAAATTTGGGTGGTTCTTCCAACCTGCATTGTATGTCTTGGAGTTTGGGTCATATAGGGGTCTAGAATTGTTCACATAATTAGCTTGTTCACAGGCAACTTCTGGTGCATCTCCTTCTTGTTGGGTGGCTTGGGCTTGAATGGCTGAGACTTGATTACTCTCTGTCTTCTTGGTCAAGGCTGCTAGTTGTGCAGTGATCAATTTGTTTTGGGCCAGCAGGGCGTCCATTGAGTTGAGTTCCATCACTCATCTCTTTTGAGTTTTTTCTGAAGCATAGAAGTACTCATTCTCGGCTACAGTCTCTATGACATCTATGGCTTCTTTAATGGTTTTCTTCTTGTTGAGTGAGCCTCGAGAAGAATGATCTACTACTTGCTTTGACTCATATGACAGTCCTTCATAGAAGATGTGTAGTTACACCCACTCATTGAACATGTCAGGCGGGCATTTCCTTGTCAAATCCTTGAACCTCTCCCAGGACTCATAGAGTGTTTTACCGTCTTGTTGTCTGAAAGTTTGTACCTCAGCTCTTAGCCTGTTGACTCTTTGAGGGGGGTAAAATCTTGCTAGAAATTTGTTTACAACATCATCCCATGTAGTTAAACTCTCATTGGGAAATGCTTCCAACCACTTTGCAGCCTTATCTCTAAGTGAGAAAGGGAACAAAAGTAGTTTGTAGGTGTCAGGGTGTACACCATTGGACTTTACAGTGTCACAAATCCTCAAGAATGTGCTGAGATGTTGATTTGGGTCCTCTTGGGCTCCTCCTCCATATGAACAATTATTTTGAACAAGTGTGATGAGTTGAGGTTTCAACTTAAAGTTATTGGTATGGATTGGTGGTTTGAGGATGCTGCTGCCACAGTTTCCTGGATTTGGGTTTATGTAGGGGCCTAAGACTCTCCTCTCTTACCCAACATGATTTCCAGCATCCCCTCCAACATTGTCCTGTACTTCGTCATCCATGGTGGTTCACAGATCTTTCTCCACTAGTTCTTTTCCAACTATGCCTTTGCCTCTTGCTTCCCTCCTTAATCTAAGGAAGGTCCTCTCAATTTCACTATCAAAGGAAGATGAAGTTTCTCCCCTTCTACCTGTTATACATTCAACCAAAAAAGCAAGTGGAGGACAAGTGAAAGAATCACTATAGTAAGATTAGTGGTTTGCTTGGTTGATGCAATTAATCAAACAGTTAGAAGGATGGAAATATGGACAGTGAATAGCTAACATAATCAAAGTAAAACTAAAGAAAACAGAGTAGATAGAAGAGTAAAAAAAGACTAAAAAGAAAATAATAAGGTAATAAAATTGCTTAATCTAGCTCCTCAATCAATTTAATCATTGTCAAATTCAAACCAATCCCCGGCAACGGCGCCATAAAACTTGATGAGTCGAATTCACACCCCATTATAAATTTTGTGAATCTGTTCTTTTGGCAAGCGCACGAAAATTATCGTCAAGTAATAACCCACAGTGGAGTGGGATCGTATCCACAGAGATTGGTAGATTTGAGCAATTTTTAATTAATTGGGGAATTAGTCAACTTAGGTAGAATAGATTGTGATTGCAGAATTGTAACAGTGCAAAATCATAAATGACTCAAATGTAAATGAAAGTAGTAAATGGCAGAAATGGAAATGGCAGGAAAGTAAAGAGAAGAAACTTAAATGACTTAATAGTAAATGGGAATGGGAAATTGCAGAATGTAAAGAAAACTATAAAGAAAGTGGAAGATAAGAATGAGGGAATTCATTGAGATTAGGAGATGTTGTCTCTTTGTATTAAATCTAGCTCATATCCTCTTCAATCATGCAATTCATTGACCTCTTGGCAATCATGATTGATTGAGCCCCAATCCCTTGGTGACTCGATCTCTCAGATCTTGATCAATAGCCAATTCCTTTGTCTAATTGCTCATGAAGAGAGATATGTTTGGTCCCTGATTGTACCACACATCATCATAGGTCCAAGTAGAAGGAGGATTTTATGTCACCATATCCAAACACCAAAACCCAGATCCTACTCAAGTGTGATAAGGGATTTCTAGCATGATTTCATGTTTCCTTTTCCAAGGCTCCCATGAAACCCATTTTGTATTCAACCCCTTTTCCAAGGTGATTGAACACTAGCATGAGGAATGAAATTCCTTCTAGAAAATCAAAGAGAATACGAAGAGAAGAAGAAATTCACTATCATTAATCCATCAAGTACAACAGAGCTCCCTCTCTCAATGAGAGGGAATTTAGCTACCCACAGCTCAAGAAAAAGTAAAAGATGGAAAAAGTGAATCTAACTATCCTTCAACTAATAGCTCAACTACTTAACCCCTTCTTCAATACTTCCAAGGGGTATATATACTACTCCTAGCAATAGCAAATAAAGAAAAATACAAAAGTAAAAGTAAAATTACATTTTAGAGGGAAAAGAAACTCATAAAACGTGATCTCCCAGCTGGCGTGTGATTGGCGCTTTAATGGCGTGCTACGCCTTGCCCTGATTCTGCCTTGGCGTGCCACGCCCAATCCTCAAGTGGCACGCCTCCCTTCACTGACCACCCTGGCGTGCCACGCCTTCGAGCCCAAGTGCCACGCCCAGGGTTCTTTTAAACCTTGGGGTAGCCTGGCGTGCCATGCCTTCGAGCCCAAGTGGCATGCCCAGGCCCTTTTAAAGCCTTGGTTAGCCTGGCGTGCCACGCCTTCGAGCCCAAGAGGCACGCCCATGCCTTTTTCCTCCCTTTGTTAGCTTCTGGAAATTTCAACTGGCGTGGCACGCCCAGGGTTTGGCGTGCCATGCCCATGCTATGTGCTTGATCTATCTCTCTGGAAAGTTGAACTAATGTGGCACGCCCAGAGTTTGGCGTGCCACGCCTTTCATGTGCTTGGCTCCTCTACTTGGCGTGCCACGCCCAGAACTCAAGTGGCATGCCCAAGTCTTCTCTTGGGTGATTCGTGATGGTGGTGTGCCACGCCTGGGACTCAAGTGTCATGCCCAGTTGATTTTTAAAGCTGGCGTGCCATGCCTTCGATACCAAGTGGCACGCCCATATGGTTGGCCTTGTTTCTCCCTCTCTAGAAAGTATAACCAGTGTGCCACGCCCAGGTGTTGGTGTGCCACGTCCATCATTTGCCTTGGTTCCAGTAGCTGGCGTGCCACGCCTAGTATTCAAGTGGTACGCCCAAGTAAGGATCTTGAGCTGGCGTGCCACGCCTTTGACACCAAGTGGCACGCCCATCCTTTGCTTTGGCCTTCTTTGTGATGCGCATAAACTAGTTATGCCACGATTTAGGAAATTGCACGATCGGCAAAATTCCTTCCGGCAAGTGCACCGGTTATCGTCAAGTAAAAACTCACAATAGAGTGAGGTCGAATCCCACAAGGATTGGTTGAGTGAGCAATTCGGATTAGAAGTGTGTTCTAGTTGAGCGGAATCAAAATTTAGATGAGAATTGCGGAATGTAAACTTGGCGGGAAACGTAAATGACAAGAAATTGAAATGGCGGAATCTTAAATTGCATGAAGTAAAGAGCAGAAGCTAAATTGCTGAAATTAAAAGGGAATGGGGGTGATTGCATGAATTTAATTCCAGAATGTAAAGAGAAAGTGGAAATCAGAAATGAGGAATTCATTGGGTTGTAGGAGATATTGAGATCTCCGAATCAAAACATGTTTATCTCTTCCTCAACCAATGCGTTCATTGAATTTTGCTTGGCAATCTTATATGATTGGATCCCAATCCCTTGGCTCACCAATTCTCTCTAAAAACAAACAAATTCCCAATCCCTTGGTTTAAATGTTCATAAGAAGAGATGATGCTCGATCACTGATTATACCACACAGTTTCATGAACCACAATTTGGTAGGATTACATGTCACAATATCCATCCAAACCCCAATCAAATTCAATGTGAGAAAGCTTCTCTAGCATGAATCCTCCATTCCTTTCCCAAGGTTCCGAAGGATTCCAATTATGGGTAGTTTCTTTCCCAAGACAACTACCCAATGGAATTAGATCGAGAAGCTTTCTAACAAAATTCAAGAGAAAAGATTGAAGAAGAAGATAAACTATTATTGATTCATTGAATTACAATAGAGCTCCCTAACCCAATGAAAAGGGGTTTAGTGAGTCATAGCTCTGAATTCAATTACAAAGATATGAAAACTAGCCAAATGAAGAGGTAAAAATCCTTTCTAACTTAAATTCTATCCTATTTATACACTTTCTATATTGAGCTTCTGTTGTGTTTCTTGGGCTTTGAGGCCTCTCCCTGCTTTCCTTTTGCCTTGGGTTTATGATCCATAATCTTGATGAGGCTGCTGATCCAAATTCTGTAACATTCATTGAGCCAACTTAGTGATAATCAAATAATGACACATGACTCAATAAATTGAAATTTCAGACTCATCAATCCTTCAGGCCCAATCCCATAAACCATGATATTCAATTGGGTTTCATACCAGAGTAAGTTTAAGTTAATGTTTGTGCTCAAATACTAACTTAAACCGCAATATTTTTGGCCCAGAAACCTTTTCCAAGAGTGGCGTTTAAGTTGCAGTTTAAGCTTAAACTGCAGCTTAAACGCCAGACACTTCCAGTGATGCCTTTTGTGGAAGCACGTTTAAGCTTCAGTTTAAGGTTAAACTGAAGCTTAAACGTGGAAATGGAAGAATGCAGCCCTGGAGGGTGACTTAGTCGAACACGTTTAAGCTTCAGTTTAAGGTTAAACTGAAGCTTAAACGTGGAGATAGGAAAGGCAGCCCTGGAGGTCGAACACGTTTAAGCTCCAGTTTAAGGTTAAACTGGAGCTTAAACGTGGAAATAGAGAAAGCCATCTGGGAGGTCGAACACGTTTAAGCTCCAGTTTAAGGTTAAACTGGAGCTTAAACGTGGAAGCTGAGAAAGGTAGCCCTGGAGGTGTCGAACACGTTTAAGCTCCAGTTTAAGGTTAAACTGGAGCTTAAACGTGGAAATGGAGAAAGCAACCCTGGAGGAGAAAACTTGGTCGAACACGTTTAAGCCCCAGTTTAAGGTTAAACTGGAGCTTAAACGTGGAAATGGCTCCCTGGTGCATTCCCATTTCTGGCGTTTAACCTCCAGTTTAAGGTTAAACTGGAGGTTAAACGTGGAAATGCTTCCTGAGTGGCATTCTCATTCTGGCGTTTAACCTCCAGTTTAAGGTTAAACTGGAGGTTAAACTTCAGTTTCAGCATTTCTTAGCCTTCATGATTCTGGCGTTTAAGCTCCAGTTTAGGCTTAAACTGGAACTTAAACTCCACATGTGATATTCAAGCTTCCTTTATTGATTTTGTTGCTTCCTTGCCTAACCTCTTCTTCCCTGAAATCATCCAAACAATTGCATCAAAGTCTTGCAAAATTTCATGAGAAATCTTCCATTCATAGCATTCAAGTAATATAACTAAAACTCATGGAATTTGCATCAAAATCATACTGTTTGGATGGTTCATTGCTTTGTTATTCTTTTAACCATTCTTGGTTACTTTAAGCTCAAGAAAATGCATAAAACAACTAAAACTAACAAAAAAATGCTAGTGAAACTAGCCTAAGATGCCTTGGCATCACAACACCAAACTTAATACTTGCTTGTCCCTAAGCAAGTCCTGAGTTATTTGAGAAGAAAGTATGAAACAGAAAGCAATTACATTGGCTATATTAGTAAGCATTTGAAGTTCATCAGAAGGGTTTTATGCAGAAAGTTGCAGCATCACTTTTTCATTCTTATCAGGTAAGATTATCACTTTTTCATTGCATCCATCAAACACTGCTATGGCCTCTTGTTATTCTTATGTCCTTGGCACTTTTCTCTTCTTTGTTTTTCTTTTCTTTTTCTTAGAGCTCCTTTGCTCCTTGTTTGCTTAGTGTCATGTGTTGCACAAGCCTTTGGCATTTTCTTTTTCTTATCAGTGCACTACACATATCCACTCCAGGCATTTTAGTTCACATTTCTTCTTGAGACATTGGTGCCCAGCACCTCTTTGTGTGACTAAATGTTTTGTATTTAGGTTGCTCTTGATAATGGACTTTTGGTTGATAATCCCGGGTTAGTTAACCCAAGTTACCAAGTGTTGAAGCACTCCTCAGAACCTATTCATCCAAGCATATCCTTAATACATACGCACCACAGGCATTTGTCTTAGAAGTTCAAACCATTGGTGCCTAGCTTATTTTCTCAATTTTTTTTTTTTTTTGCTTTTTGGTTGCCCTTTTTCAGTGGCTTTTTTTTTCTTCTTCTTTTTCTTTCTTTTTCATGGCCAAAGACATTTATTCATCAAGATCCATAGACAGTTTTCAATTTCTACACAAAAATGATAATTCTACACTCTATTTCCAGTGATCTGACTAAACAATCAAGCATGCATACCACCACTTAATTCTACTTGATTTGTCACTAATTGAGCCAAGTTACTTTTGTTCAAACTTTTCTTTTATTTTTGGAAACAGAACAAGCATGGCAAGCACTTGTTTAAGAAGGTGAAGTTATATCCAAACATCTAGGCATTCACTTTATTCAAAGCCATAAACAGACAAATATACTAAAAACTTCACATTCCAGAAAGATTCAACATTTACAGTTTAAACCAGAACAAGCATGCTTTTGTTTGCCCTTTTTAAAGAATTATCAAGGAACAATACCACCTTGTGAAATTCCTTGTTTTCTCTTTGTTGCCAGGAAACAATTTGATTTCTCCTTCTTCTCCTAATTGTTGCTTCATGCTTTAAGATCCTTGTTTCCTTTCCTGCAAAGAGTGATGAAGTTGCTTGCTTCTCAAGCACTTGAGTGGTTAGCTCAACTATGTGTGGGTAAGTATCTGAGTCTTAAGTTGGTGTGTGAACACCAAACTTAGTCTCCCACTTACTTCTCTGTTCTTTGAATCCTTTTCAAGGTCAAAGGGAACCTCAGCTAGTACCCTTTTAGGTCTCATCCATTCGGCTTGAATTTCATGGAAAACTGATTTGTATCTCCATGCATCGAATTCCCTGTTCTCCTCCATTGGTTGCTTGTCTTTTCTTCTTTTGTGGCTAGATGAGGCTGCCATTGGTTCTTTAGTTTTGGAAAGTGACAAGCTAAAGTTGACAAGGTGAAGCAAGAAGTGTTGTTGGAGGTGTGGTGAGGTTGTTTTCGGCAAAAGATAGTTATGCTATGATGAAAGAAAATGTGCATGAAGGAGATTTGGTGGTGTGGAACTCGTTCCTCAAGTGGTTCTTTATAGTGCCCGTAAGTGAAAAATGGACGGCTAGGGTGGTTTGTGAAGGGTGGCTTGATGGTAAATATATGAATTAAGGAGAAGGACGAATTGCTTTTCATTTTCTTGGAAGTATTCTGGGTGCATTAGGTTGTACATGTAGCTATCTTTTCTTGCAGAACTTCCTTTTCCCATGTGTTAGTCTCAAAGACTTGTGAACTTTCTTTTTGACCAAGCACCGTACCTCCCTTTGTCTTTTTCCTCCATTTTTGTCTTTTCTTTTGTACCTGCACAAACAAACAAGTTTGCTATCATTTTTCGGTCCATGTGAATGATGAATAGTACTTGCACATGTAAATCAATGATTGACTTCATGAGCTTATAGCCGTGACTTTTATATGTATGCACACTTATTACTGGACACCAAACTTAGTGTTTGGTAAAGTCTCCTGATGACATGAAATCCATATTGGTTGTCCTTAATGAATGTGCATAATTCTAATAAATCATAGTCACTTTGGCTCTTTGATTCTAAACAAATTTACTACCCTAAGTAATTGAAACCAAAGTATTAAAACATGCGAATGGTATACTTGTCATGAATTTCGAAATCCAGAGGAACTTCTTGCTTTTCATGAACCGTGTTCAAAGAGGAACACCAAACTTAATCTTTGGTTATGCACTTTGAATGAAAAATTGAATGCATTTTGAATAAAATTTGGGTTGCCTTCAGGCACACGAAACTTAGAGACAAATTGTATTTTACATGCAATGTTTAGTGCACTCTTTCAGCAGTTGTCCTGAGGATTCAAGTTCATGCATAAGAAACCATGCTTTATTAAATGCACAACAAAACAAAAAAAAAAGTAAGGATATTAAAACATGGGTTGCCTCCCATGAAGCGCTTCTTTAACGTCACTAGCTTGACGGTTGTCCCTTGTTAGGGTGGATTGTAGTGCTTGACGTCTTCTCCTCTCACTATGAAAACGTCCCCACTTGATTCCTTCATGACCTCTAAATGTTCCATAGAAAGAACTTTCCTGATTGTGAACACTTGAGGGAGCTGGGAAGGAATGGTTTTGAGGCCAGGTGGGATTGGCAGATAATGACTTGATATCACTTTATCTCCCGGAGAAAAACCTTCAGTGGGAATTTTCTTGTTTCTCCACCCTCTTGGCAATTTCCCTATCATTCTTCCCTTTCTCTTGAGGATTTCTTCATTGACCCTTATGCCAGGAGGATCCTTCTGATCTGTTTCCATTGATTCTTGTGGCTTTAACTCTTGCAACTCTTGTTTGCCTTCCAAGGACTGTTTTAGAGTTTCAGCTGCTGGATTACTTTCCTCCAAACACAGATGGCTACTATCATCCTTAGGCTTTTCAGGTTCTGGTTCAGGCTCAGATGCAGGTTTGAAAACTTTGAAAATGAGCTGTTCATCATGTATTCTCAGAATTAGCTCTCCTTGTTCTACATCTATGAGCGCTCTAGTAGTGGCTAGAAATGGTCTGCCCAGAATGATAGGGTGTAAGTAGCTTTCCTCCATGTCCAAAATGACAAGGTCTGTGGGGAAGTAATAATCCCCCACTTTCACCAGCACATTTTCAACTACCCCTTCAGCTTGCTTCTGAGTTTTGTCAGCCAGTTGTATGATTACATCAGTGGATCTCACCTCATTAAGTTGTAGCCTCTTCATAAGAGTTAGAGGCATCACATTTATGCTAGCTCCTAGATCACAGAATCCTCTGTCAATTTTTGTTTCCCCTATGATGCAAGGGATATGAAAACTTCCTGGGTCTGTTTTCTTAGAGACTGTGTCCTTCTTGATGAGGGCACTGCATTCTTTGTTCATTGTTACCGTTTGTCCTCCCTTCAAAACTCTTTTCTTGCTCAACAATTCCTTTAAATACTTGATGTGTGTAGGCATTTGATGGAGAATCTCAAGAAAGGGAATATTGATATGGAGAGACTTAGATGTCTCTAAAAACCTTGAATAGGTTTTCCCTTTTTCACCTCCTCCTAACCTCTGAGGAAATGGTGCTTTTGGTTGGTATGTTTCCATCGTGCCTTTTTGCAGTCCCTTGGCTTGCTCAATTTCACTTTCCTGCTTAGCTTCCTCCACACCTTCCTTCAAGATTTCTGGCTCCTGTTCTGAGGATCTGATTCCTTCTTCTTCTGAGACTTCTTTCAATATGGTGATGGCTTTGCATTCTTCCCATCTCACTCCCTTTTGTTCCCCTTTAGGATTCTTTTCTGTGTCACTAGGGAACACTGCAGTTGATTTGGGGGCCTGTTGAGATAGCTCTCCTACTTGAGACTCCATCCTCTTGAGTTTTTCACCATGGTTTCTTAAGGTAGATCTCACATCATCCCTGAAGCTTTTCAATTCAATTATGTCCTGACCCATGTGTGCCAGCACTCCTTCTATCCTGTTTAATTGATCTTGAAATTGTTGGTTCGGGTTAGGTTGGGTAGGTTGAATATTTTGGCCATGATATGGTGGTTGAGAGTAAGTGTTTTGTGTGGCTTGGTATGATCTTTGGTTGGAGTTTTGGTATGTGGACTTGTTATGTTGGTTTTGCTGGTTTCCCCACCCAAAGTTTGGGTGATTTCTCCAGCCTGGGTTGTAAGTGTTGGAATGTGGATCATATGGTTGCCTTTGTTGATTTCCTACATAATTAGCCTCTTCCCAATCACCTCCTTCAGTACTTTCTTCCTCTTGATCTTGTGTGTGTATTGCAGCCACTTGTTTTGTTTCTAATTTCCTGGTGAGCTCTGCTAGTTGCTTGGCAAACACCTTGTTTTGGGCTAGAATTGTATCAACATGGTTCAGCTCCATGACTCCCTTAGTGTTGTGTCTCTCTGATGCATAGTAGTACTCATTCTCAGCCACTGTCTCAATCACTTCAATGGCTTCTTCCACAGTCTTTTTCCTGTTCAATGAACCTCCTGATGAATGGTCTACAGCCTTCCTTGATTCATAAGACAGTCCATCATAGAAAATATGCAATTGCACCCAGTCATGGAACATGTCTGGTGGGCATTTCCTTGTCAAATCCTTGAATCTCTCCCATGCCTCGTAGAGAGTTTCACCATCTTGTTGTCTAAAAGTCTGAACCTCAAATCGAAGTCTATTGACCTTTTGTGGAGGGTAGAAACGTGCCAGAAACTTGCTTTCCACCTCGTCCCAGGTTGTTAGGCTCCCCCTTGGGAATGATTCCAGCCACTTAGCTGCCTTGTCCCTAAGTGAAAATGGGAACAAAAGCAGTTTATAGGCATCTTCCTGGACTCCATTGGACTTCACAGTGTCGCAAATTCTCAGGAATTTTGTGAGATGTTGGTTTGGGTCTTCATTAGCACTTCCACCAAATGAACAATGATTCTCCACAAGTGATATTAGCTGTGGTTTGAGCTCAAAATTGTTGGCCTGAATGGGTGGTTTCTGGATGCTGCTACCACAATTCCCAGAGGTTGGGTTTATGTATGAACTAAGAACCCTCCTCTCAGGAATGACATTGTTTCCATCAGCTCTCTCATTGTTGTGAACTTCTCTATCCATGTTGAGATCTAAAGCTTCCTCAAAATTGTCCTCAGATTCTCCTTCAGATTCCTCTTCTCCCAGTACTCTCTTCCCTCTTGCTTCCCTTCTAAGTCTATGAAGGGTCCTCTCTGGTTCGGTATATGGAGGAGTTGATGTCTCTCCTCTCCTACCTGTCATACAAGAACACAGCACAGGCAACAAACAAGTGAAATACTCTTGGTTAATGGAAGAGTATGGTTAGAGCAGTTGAGGAATTAATTCAAACAGTTAGTGAGTCAGTGAGTTAGTTGCTTGAATTTAAAGGCATAAAGAAAGAAAGCATGTAACAGAGTGCAGAAATTAAAATTCAACAAGTAACTTGTACTGAATTAATCAAAACAAAAAAAATGCTCAATCTAGTTAACTTCCAATTTGAGAATTGTCAATCGAAAACCAATCCCCGGCAACGGCGCCATAAACTTGATGCGCATAAACTAGTTATGCCACGATTTAGGAAATTGCACGATCGGCAAAATTCCTTCCGGCAAGTGCACCGGTTATCGTCAAGTAAAAACTCACAATAGAGTGAGGTCGAATCCCACAAGGATTGGTTGAGTGAGCAATTCGGATTAGAAGTGTGTTCTAGTTGAGCGGAATCAAAATTTAGATGAGAATTGCGGAATGTAAACTTGGCGGGAAACGTAAATGACAAGAAATTGAAATGGCGGAATCTTAAATTGCATGAAGTAAAGAGCAGAAGCTAAATTGCTGAAATTAAAAGGGAATGGGGGTGATTGCATGAATTTAATTGCAGAATGTAAAGAGAAAGTGGAAATCAGAAATGAGGAATTCATTGGGTTGTAGGAGATATTGAGATCTCCGAATCAAAACATGTTTATCTCTTCCTCAACCAATGCGTTCATTGAATTTTGCTTGGCAATCTTATATGATTGGATCCCAATCCCTTGGCTCACCAATTCTCTCTAAAAACAAACAAATTCCCAATCCCTTGGTTTAAATGTTCATAAGAAGAGATGATGCTCGATCACTGATTATACCACACAGTTTCATGAACCACAATTTGGTAGGATTACATGTCACAATATCCATCCAAACCCCAATCCAATTCACTGTGAGAAAGCTTCTCTAGCATGAATCCTCCATTCCTTTCCCAAGGTTCCGAAGGATTCCAATTATGGGTAGTTTCTTTCCCAAGACAACTACCCAATGGAATTAGATCGAGAAGCTTTCTAACAAAATTCAAGAGAAAAGATTGAAGAAGAAGATAAACTATTATTGATTCATTGAATTATAATAGAGCTCCCTAACCCAATGAAAAGGGGTTTAGTGAGTCATAGCTCTGAATTCAATTACAAAGATATGAAAACTAGCCAAATGAAGAGGTAAAAGTCCTTTCTAACTTAAATTCTATCCTATTTATACACTTTCTATATTGAGCTTCTGTTGTGTTTCTTGGGCTTTGAGGCCTCTCCCTGCTTTCCTTTTGCCTTGGGTTTATGATCCATAATCTTGATGAGGCTGCTGATCGAAAATCTGTAACATTCATTGAGCCAACTTAGTGATAATCAAATAATGACACATGACTCAATAAATTGAAATTTCAGACTCATCAATCCTTCAGGCCCAATCCCATAAACCATGATATTCAATTGGGTTTCATACCAGAGTAAGTTTAAGTTAATGTTTGTGCTCAAATACTAACTTAAACCGCAATATTTTTGGCCCAGAAACCTTTTCCAAGAGTGGCGTTTAAGTTGCAGTTTAAGCTTAAACTGCAGCTTAAACGCCAGACACTTCCAGTGATGCCTTTTGTGGAAGCACGTTTAAGCTTCAGTTTAAGGTTAAACTGAAGCTTAAACGTGGAAATGGAAGAATGCAGCCCTGGAGGGTGACTTAGTCGAACACGTTTAAGCTTCAGTTTAAGGTTAAACTGAAGCTTAAACGTGGAGATAGGAAAGGCAGCCCTGGAGGTCGAACACGTTTAAGCTCCAGTTTAAGGTTAAACTGGAGCTTAAACGTGGAAATAGAGAAAGCCATCTGGGAGGTCGAACACGTTTAAGCTCCAGTTTAAGGTTAAACTGGAGCTTAAACGTGGAAGCTGAGAAAGGTAGCCCTGGAGGTGTCGAACACGTTTAAGCTCCAGTTTAAGGTTAAACTGGAGCTTAAACGTGGAAATGGAGAAAGCAACCCTGGAGGAGAAAACTTGGTCGAACACGTTTAAGCTCCAGTTTAAGGTTAAACTGGAGCTTAAACGTGGAAATGGCTCCCTGGTGCATTCCCATTTCTGGCGTTTAACCTCCAGTTTAAGGTTAAACTGGAGGTTAAACGTGGAAATGCTTCCTGAGTGGCATTCTCATTCTGGCGTTTAACCTCCAGTTTAAGGTTAAACTGGAGGTTAAACTTCAGTTTCAGCATTTCTTAGCCTTCATGATTCTGGCGTTTAAGCTCCAGTTTAGGCTTAAACTGGAACTTAAACTCCACATGTGATATTCAAGCTTCCTTTATTGATTTTGTTGCTTCCTTGCCTAACCTCTTCTTCCCTGAAATCATCCAAACAATTGCATCAAAGTCTTGCAAAATTTCATGAGAAATCTTCCATTCATAGCATTCAAGTAATATAACTAAAACTCATGGAATTTGCATCAAAATCATACTGTTTGGATGGTTCATTGCTTTGTTATTCTTTTAACCATTCTTGGTTACTTTAAGCTCAAGAAAATGCATAAAACAACTAAAACTAACAAAAAAATGCTAGTGAAACTAGCCTAAGATGCCTTGGCATCACTTTGTACCTTGGCGTGCCATGCCCAGATGCTCAAGTGGCACGCCCAAGTAAGGATGGAAACTTGGCGTGCCACGCCTTGATGTTCAAGTGGCATGCCCAGCCTTTTTAACCTTCAACTTCCTCTCTGGAATTTTGTACCAAGGTGCCACGCCAAGCTGCTCAAGTGGCACGCCCATTCATTTGTATCCTTCTTAGCTTTGGTGAGTTTAAAGCTGGCGTGCCACGCCTTCGACACTAAGTGGCACCCCCATGGATTAAGTGGTGAGTTTGGCGTGCCACGCCCCTTTGGTGGCCTTCATTGTTGCTCTCTGGAAAGTTGTACTGGCGTGCCACGCCCAGCTCCTGGCATGCCACGCCCATGTGAATGCTGGAGGATCCTCTCTGGACTTTAGTACTAGCGTGCCATGCCCATGTAATTTTGTGGCGTTTGCTCCAAGTGGCCCGCCCGTTTCACACGCCCAGCTTCTTTTGTTGTTTTTCCCCCCTTTTGATGTCTTTTTCTTCTGAAATTCAGCACAAACTCATTTCAAAGCAATGTACTGTAATGTTTATCAATTGATGTATGAATTGCAATGATTTAATGAGATTATGCCCTTTTATGGTCCTTTTTATGCAAGAAAAAAGGGTAGATGATACAAGTCATTATGCTACAATCACAAAAGACATTCAAATGATTGATGCTTCTATCTAGCTCATTTTAAGAAATCTGTTTCTTTATGTTCCTTCCTTGAAACAAGCTTTTCATTCTTTTCTAAGTTTAACTTCTTGGGTGCTTTGCACCATGTGTTGAAAGCTACGACTCTAAATGCTTTTTTTTCAAGTATTACCACTTGATACATAAGCACCAGAAGCATTTAATTAGAGGACTCTTTAAGCTCATTTGTTTCTTTTCTTTACTCTATAATCATTGATGCTCAGAGCCTTGAGCTTTGAGGGAGTGCTTTTGCACTTGAGCCTAGCTTTGACTCTAAGTGTTTTGTTTTCAAGCTTTTTTCTTGATACATAAACACCATAAGTATTTAACAATTGAATTGTCATTGGTACTCAGAGCCTTCAGCTTTTTCATTCTTTCCCTTTTCTTTTTCTTGCCTTACTTGCATTTGCTTCTTCAAGGTTTTCATGATTTAAAAAATTTCATAAAATGTCCTAGATGAAAACTTCAATTAAACAAATTCAAATGCAATTGAGCAACAATAGTCATGTTAGCTTTCCAATACTTATAAGCTCATGCTAACTTCTTCTTTAATTACCTTGTTTATTTATGATCATGAAACTAGATTGCCTTGAACTCACAAAATTCAAGATGGTAATTATGATATCATAGCACATGTTACAATTTAGCAATCAAGCTATGCTTATTCACAACACACATGTATACAAGGAAAATAAGAGACAATCATGCAATTTAAATGTACTGGAAATAAATAAGATGAAAAAGGAATTTTACCACCTTGTAGTTCATTTTCATTGTTGTTGTCCTTTTCCTCTTATTCTTCTCCTTCCCACACCAAACTTAGAATGATTGCTTGTCCTCAAACAACAAATAAAACAGTCATGATGGGGTCTGTGATGGGTCATGAATGTCTTAAATAATAGAATGTGAGTAATGCATGTGCTTAGGCAAACCAAATTAAAGATACAATAAAGGCACAAGAGCTAAAAACAGAGACAATGTGATTGCATTAATATGTGGTGTGCATGGTACATAGCATGAAAGATAAGTGGCAACACCAAACTTAGTATGACACTTTCATTTTAGAATGATGCAAGTACCCAATGAAGATTGAAAATCAAATTGTTGAAAGGCAACACCAAAGTTAGAATGCAATCATATGTCAAGTTATTGAATGTAAACTAAGTAAATAAAGAAAATGTTACCTATGGTTGGGTTACCTTCCAACAAGCGCTCTTTTAATGTCATTAGCTTGACATGTTGTTCTCAACTTTCTTCCTCTTCTTCTAGTTTGTTAAGAGGAATGACCTCAAGAGGAAAGATGAGCCAGTTAATGTCCCCTATTTTAAGTGCCTCCCAGCAAGCTCTCTTTTGTTGTTAGCTTGAGTAAACTTGCTTGTTGGGGTAGGGGTCGGATTGTTTGCAGTTGACCTTCTCTTCTTCATGAATGTTGTCCTTAGTATCTTGGTCACAATCCTCTTTTTAGTGCTTTTGTTGATTGCCTTCACCTCTTTGCTTTTAAGACTTGGTTGTTATGTGATGGTTGAAGTGTCTTTTTAATCAAGAGCTTCTTGAATGGGTGGTTCAATGAACTCATCCTTTATGTAACTCTCTATTTTATTGGAGTATGGACTCCCTTGATTGACTTTCTCCCTTTCTTCTGCATGATTTTGTATTGCTTCCTTTTGGAGTGAGTTTGCATGTTCATTTGTCACTTTTAGTAGCCTCTGCAGGTATGGAGCCCTAGGCTTATATACTCTCACAACCTCCTCCTTCTTCATTAGAATCTCACTTGGTATAGGGGCCTCTTTTTCTTGTTTTTCCAATTCCTCCTTTTCACCCACAAATTGGTCTTCATCCTCCTTGCAAAGCACCACTCCATCCATGGCCTTGCATTCTTTCCTTGGAATGTTCTTAATGTCACTTGGAAAGGTATTGGTGGGTTTTGCTAAGTATTTACCAAGTTGGTCTATATGCACTTCAGTGTTCTTGAGGGAGATTTCTTGTTCTTTAAAAGAATTATTTATCTCCTCACTAAAGCTTTCCAATTTCTTCATTTTCTTCTCTTCCTTTTCTCTAATGATTTTTGTTTTCTCCCCAATGCTTTCAAGGAGGGCTTCTAAGGAAGGTTGTGTAAGTTGGTTAGAGTTGGCTTGTGGATGGAATTGGTTATTTTGTGGTTTCATGTTCTAGGAGTGGTATGATTTTTTTGGGTGATGGAATAAGTTTTGTAGACTGTGAAAAGAATCTTGTGTGTAATAGAATGAATTTTTTGTATGATAAAATGAATTGTATGATAATGTGATGGAACTTTATGCTGAGGCATGCTCAAGTGATGGAGAATTTTGATATGAAAAACTAGGAGGTGAGGTTGGATAATTAAGATGTGATGGCTCTTGATGAATGGGGTATGAATGAGTGAAACCTATTTGATTTTGATCTTCCCAGCCACAGCATGAGTAGTGATTACACTCATCAAAATATGGACCATTTTGTGGCCCTGGAAAGCACCCCATTTCATGTTCTTGATACTCCCACCCACCATGAGTATAATAACGTGGATCACTTTGTGGTGGTGGAAAGTTTCCCATGAAATTTGATTGATCATTTTGTCTCATTCCTTAGTGATATTCTCAGCCACCATTAGGATAATGACTTGAATCATTTTGTGGTGGTGGGCAATATCCCATATGATATGATTGATTGAAATGTGAGGTAAACTCCATTTTTTTCTTGCAAAATGCTCTGTCTCAAACAATAATCACCAAAAGAAATTGGAATCCCCATTGTCACAGATGAGGAATTCTTAGTGAGGAAATAAAACAAACACCTTACTAGCAAAAGAAAATTAAAAGAAATTAAATGACAAAAACAACAAAAAAAATAAAGAAAAAAATGTCTAATCTAGGTAATCAACCAACCGGTAGTTTGTTAATCACAATTAATCCCCGACAACAACGTCATAAAACTTTATGACCGGAATTCACTTCCCATTTAAAATGAATCCGTTCTTTGGCAAGTGATGAGCGGATAATTTATACGCTTTTTGTCATTGTTTTTACATAGTTTTCAATATGATTTATTTAGTTTTTAGTATATTTTTATTAGTTTTTAATTAAAAATCACATTTCTGGACTTTACTATAAGTTTGTGTATTTTTCTATGATTTCAGGTATTTTCTGGCTGAAATTGAGGGACCTGAGCAAAAATCAGATTCAGAGGCTGAAGAAGGACTGCAGATGCTGTTGGATTCTGACCTCCCTGCACTCAAAATGAATTTTCTGGAGCTACAGAACTTCAAATGGCACGCTTCTAATTGCGTTGGAAAGTAGACATCCAGGGCTTTCCAGAAATATATAATAGTCCATACTTTAAATAAGGATTGACGACGTAAACTTGCGTTCAACGCCAGTTCCATGTTGCATTTTGGAGTCAAACGCCAGAAACAAGTTGCAAAGTGGAGTTCAACGCCGGAAACACGTTACAAACTGGAGTTCAACTCCAAGAATGACCTTTCCACGTGTAAACTTCAAGCTCAGCCCAAGTACACAACAAGTGGGTCCCGGAAGTGGATTTCTACATTATTTACTCAATTCTGTAAACCCTAGTAACTAGTTTAGTATAAATAGGACTTTTTACTATTGTATTAGACATCATGGGACGTTTAGTTCTTAGATCATGGGGGCTGGCCATTCGGCCATGCCTGAACCTTTCACTTATGTATTTTTCAACAGTAGAGTTTCTACACACCATAGATTAAGGTGTGGAGCTCTGCTGTTCCTCAAAGATTAATGCAAAGTACTACTGTTTTTCTATTCAATTCAACTTATTCCGCTTCTAAGATATTCATTCGCACTTCAATATGATGGATGTGATGATCATGACAGTCATCATCATTCTCAACTTACGAATGCGTGCCTGACAACCACTTCCGTTCTACCTTAGATTGAATGGATATCTCTTGGATATCTAATACAGGGGACCGAGTCCAAGATATTAGTGTCTTCGTAGTATAAGTTAGAACCCATGGATGGCCATTCCTGAGATTCAGAAAGTCTAAACCTTGTCTGTGGTATTCCGAGGAGGATCTAAGAAGGGATGGCTGTGACGAGCTTCAAACACGCGAGTGCTGGGCGTAGTGACAGACGCAAAAGGATAGTAAATCCTATTCCAGTATGATCGAGAACCAACAGATGATTAGCCATGCAGTGACAGCGCATTGGACCATTTTCACAGGAGGATGGGATGTAGCCATTGACAATGGTGATGCCCTACATAAAGCTTGCCATGGAAAGGAGTAGGATTGATTGGATGAAGACAGCAGGAAAGCAGAGATTAGAGGAACGAAAGCATCTCTATACGCTTATCTGAAATTCTCACCAATGAATTACATAAGTACCACTATCCTATTTTATATTTTATTTATTTTCATCCACTGTAATTTCTTAATACAATTTAATCCGCCTGACTGAGATTTACAAGGTGACCATAGCTTGCTTCAAGACGACAATCTCCGTGGGATCGACCCTTACTCACGTAAGGTTTATTACTTGGACGACCCAGTGCACTTGCTGGTTAGTTGTACGAAGTTGTGAAACAGATATAAGATCATGAACGTGCGTATTGAGTTTTTAGCGCTGTTACCAAGGAATGGAATGATCACGATTTCGCACAGCAGTAAGCGCACCAAATATCGTCAAGTAATAACCCACTAGGAGTGGGGTTGAATCCCACAGAGATTAATGGATTAAAGCAAACTATAGTTAAGTGATTATCCTAGTTAGACTATTCAAATTGGACTGATAAGCGAATAGAATTGTAAATTGCATGAAAGTAAAGGAAAGCAATAAAGTGCAAGAAATTAAATAGCAAGGAAAGTAACGTACAAGAAAGTAAAGTGCTGGAAATGTAAAGTGCAGAAAATGTAAATAACCATAAAGTAAATAAAAGAAAGAAAGATAAAATAAACATTGGGATCAAGAGATATTACATTCTCCAGATTAATTGATTTCATCACATCTTCAATCATGCAACTCATTGACCTCTTGGCAATCATGATTTCTTGAGCCCCAATTCCTTGGTGACTGATGGTGTGCAGAAATTGGCGATTTAAAAATTGTTGAAATATATACGTTGATAGTATAGTTAACTCGCCAGAAATCTGCCTATCAATTTAGAAAGGTGTCACAGAAAATTGAATTTAAAATACTGGGAGTATGAATCCCAGGTCGTCTCCCAACGAGTTGCAGAAAAGTGTGCTATTTTATTAATCAGAGGTTTTCAAAAAGGTTTGAATTGGGCAAACAGGAAATTAAATTGATGAATTTGAATAATGTAAATAAAAGCCTTGACTGGGAATTGATTAGTTGGAATCCCTATTATTGTTGGAATGCTCTCAGAATTAATTGACAATTAAAGGTTATCCTGTTTAGTTATCCTTTACTAGATAAAGGAAAGTCAAACAAGTTGGAATGCTACATCCGTTCACAAGTTGCAATCCACTTGATTAAAAGAGATTGGTGTTAGTGATTAGGAGGCAATCCAACCATAAACCCAATTACAATTTTTCTTTCAAGCCTTCCAACTCAAAGGTTCCTTTCAATCAATTCCCCATCAAGTTAGGGAACTACTCACTCATTGTAAAGGTAAAATTCATAGCATATAAAAATAAATTAAGGAAAGACATTGTAAATAAAATTAAAATAGTCAATTAAAAATAAAAGTGATTCTTGTATTAAATATCCTCAAGAGTAAGACCAAGTGAATAAAACGAACTAGAATGACGAAGTCTTGATGAGGGGATAACTCTTCTCAATATCCCAAACTATGAATGTAAAATATTAATCCTAAAAACTATGAATGTGTAGAGAGAAAACCTAGAGGAGGAGTAAAACTAGATCTGAAACTAAAACTGTGTAGAATGAATGTTCCCTTCGGTTTCTGCATGTTCTCTGGCTCTAGTCTGCTATTCCGGACCGAAAACTGGGTCAAGATAGGGACCAAAATTGTCCTCAGCGAATTTGCAAATTATGCAGATCGCGCACGTCACGCGATCGCGTCACTCATGCAGACGCGTCATTCGTGTTTCTGCTTTGCCACGCGGACGCGTCGTCCATGCGGCCGCGTCACTCGTGATATTCCATGCCGCGCGGTCGCGTCATCCATGCGGCCGCGTCGCTTCAAATTGCTCTCTTCCGCGCGGTCCCGTCATCCATGCGGCCGGGTCGATTCTCGCTGGTCATCTCCTCAATTTCTTGTGTTCCTTCCATTTTTACAGGCTTCCCCTCCAATCTCCAACTCATTCATGCCCTATAAAGCCTGAAACACTTAACACACAGATCACGGCATCGAATGGAATAAGGGAGAAATAAAATACATAATTAAAAGTCTCTAGGAAGCAAGTTTTCAACCATAAAACATCTTTAGGAAGGAAATATAAATGCATGCTTATTTAATGAATAAGTGGGTAAAGATCATGATAAAACCACACAATTAAACACAATACAAACCATGAAATAGTGGTTTATCAACCTCTCCATACTTAAACATTAACATGTCCTCATGCTTAATTAAAGGAGATAAAGTAAACAAGTATGAACATACAGAAACTCATGCAGTGCAATGCAATCCTATATATATATATATATGAATGTAACTATATGATTCTTGTCCACTTGATCAAAAGTAAATAAGTTCTTCAAAACAATTATAATTCAAATTCTACTAATTCAATTCTTATAAAGTAAGAGCAGATAAAAATGCAAGAGGATAGCTTATGAAAGAAGGGAACATAGAAATTCAAGCATGGAACCCTCACTGATGGTGTATGTACACTCTAGTCTCTCCAGTGTATAGGGTAATCACTCTATCCTTCTCTAATCATGCTCTGTAACTTTTGTTTTTCTCCTAATCAATCAACAACAGTTAACATACTAATGCAAATATCATGAGGTCTTTTCAAGGTTGTAATGGGGCCAAGGTAGGTAGGGATACATGTATGGTCAAATGAGCTTATAAATTGAATCTTTAATTAACCCAAGCTTCAACCTAACCTATATAACTTGCGTAATCTTAGAATTTGTACCTAGCTACCCAGAATTCCCCTTTTACATTCCATACTCATGTATCAACTTTTTATTTTAATTTTTTTATCATATGTGCATTAACTTTTGAATTCTTAAATTGGGGTAATTTTGTCCCCTAATTTATTTATTAGATATTTTTGGAGTTTTTTTTTTACATAGAAATATAAGAATAAATATAGCTTATCAATGCACATAGATTTTTTATTCTTATAGTTTCACATGAGTAGGTATCCAAATTCCCCTTAAATTATCATGACACATTCCCTTAATAACTTTTGTTCCCACAATTTCCCATACTTAACTAGTGCACACAATTCTATCTTAAGCTAACCAAAGATTCAATTTGGGATATACAATTGTTTTTCCGCTTAAGGCTAGTAATGTGGTGAAATATAGAATAAATGGGATTTAAAGGCTCAAAGTGGTTAACAAAGGTAATTGAAAAGGGTAGGCTTAATTTGGATAAGTGAGTTTAAACAAATAATGGCCTCAATCATGTGCAAGCATATAAATATAATAAATATTGGACGTATAGGATGAAACAAAATACAGAATACAATCATAGAGAAGTAAACACACAGGAAAAAAATAATTATGGTTAAATAATGTAAACATGCATAAAGGCTCAAATCTTCACAGGTTGTGTGTTCTTTAGCTCAAACATCATGTTCCAAATATTGCTTCAAGCAAATTTATCATAAAAATTTTAAAAATTAGTGAAATTTTGTTCCAAATATAGAGTCTTAGAAGAAACTTATTGTCTTTTCAATCAAGTAGAGCATACATGCAACTAACCTATTACTATGCAATTTATCCTATTCTATAAAAGAAAGAAAAACAAACTAAAATCCTAATTCATTGGTGCTAGGGAAGAAAAATCACCTCCGGAAGTCAGGAACTGACCGACCTCCCCACACTTAGGGCTTTGCACCATCCTCGGTGCAATCTGTCAGGAACAGGGGTGGGCTGTAGCAGTATCTCCACAGTCGGAACCATCATGGCTCCCTGTGCTGGTAAAAGAAGTGGAGTCCGGGGTGTCTGAGTCCTTGAATTTTCCCTTAAGTAGCTCCTTAAGGTGTTTGAATCGGCGCTCGTTATGGCTCTCTCTTAACTTCGCTTTCTGTTCTTGCCGATCCAATCTTCTGATTATCTGCTGGAGCAGTTCATCAGTTGTAGGTGCTTGTTGTGTTGAAGAAGGAATATCTTCAACTGGAGCAGTAGGAAGGCTGGTAGTGGCTGCTGGAAGTCTGAGGTACTTCCCATTGGGGACATACTGATCATCCCGTGGGAGCATGGCTTTGGTGTCTCCAGCTCTGTAGGAAACTCCGGCTGCTGAGACAAGATCTAAGACCATGGCGGGAAAATGTAAGTTGTCCGCAATTTGTACGTGTCCCATGGCATTCCGGATATGTCTTGGTAGATTCAGAGGCTGGTCTGTAAGGATGCACCATAGTAGAACGGCCATGTCCGCAGTGAAGGAGGACTCGTAAGTGCTCGGAAAGACGTAATGGGACATGATCTGTGCCCATACGCGAGCCTCCAAGGTAAGTGCTAAAGCCAATATTCCCTTAGGGTGGGTACAATGGTATCCGTAGATCCAACGGCTGCCAGGTAATGCGATAACTCTGAGAACATCTTCCCAGTCAAATTGGTACTGCTGGTGCTTGAGCGGCTTCTTGAAAGGCATCCATTCCTTCTGGAATAGGGGGAAGACTTAGAGCTTGTTGAATGGCCTCTTCTGTAATTGGGACTTGCTTCTGACGTACATAGACAGATTGCAGAGTAGGCAGGTAGAAGTTAGAGTAGAACTCGACTACCCAAGAGAGATTGACCTGCCTTGGCTGTTTCTGTAGGAAACCCCATTGTCTTCGTCCAATTTGCGGCTCAACAAAAGTAGCAATATTGGGCGGGAGGATAAGAAGGTGTTCGTTGTTGTAACTCCTTTCAGCTAGAATAGGGAACATCTGCTCACAGTAGCGATTTGGAAATCGCGCAGTGTCCTTTGCTGGAAAGGCTTTCTCCTTTTCATCAATCTTGATAATCCTCTTAACCCTTTTTGTTGAGAGCTTGACTGCAGTTAAAGAAGGCTCTGCCACTAGTGCTCTTTTAGTTCCTCTTCTTGCTGGAGGTTTGGGAGTAGCTTTCTCTTTTCCTTTCTTGGTGGCCATCCTGAAAGGGGAAGAGAGAGTAAATTAAATTCAAAGAGATATATAGCAATGAAGAGAACAAAAAGGGATGGTTATAAATGCACATCAAAAGGTAAATGATGGTAACACACGCTCATGAGTACATGTGAAAGATCATTAACGGAAAATAGTTAGTGCATATGATGACAAGTGAATGCAAGGTGTTTATTGGCATGCCGGCAAAGGGCACGAGTAGCATAGACCAAGCATTACTTTGTAACAAACCATCACGTTTGTATTGACAATTAAATTCAATTAATATAATAGTAAGGGGAATTTGTGAAAAGCAAGCATTGAATAGTAGAATAACACAGAGAAGTGCATAATGCCATATGGGCTTTTTCACAAATACATAGCATGCATGGTGAAAAAGGTATATAAAGTATTAAAGTGAACATGCAAGCAACCCTTTAAAGAAAATAATATATAATTGTCAAAAACTTTGCAACAATCCACAAGCATATAATGAGGAATAATGACTCAAATAAAATTCCAACACCATGTAAAAAAAGAGAGAAGGAAGAAATAAGGAGGGAAAAGAAAGATTAGGATTAGAGAGGAAAAAGATAAGATATTTTGGCAATTCAGGTTGAGCTGTGCGGCGCAAGCGACGCGGCCGCGTGGGGCACGCGTTCGCGTGATTGCGCTTCAAGTAAGATGACGCGATCGCGCCGGCCACGCGGTAGCATGACCCATGTTAGGCTTCTGGCGCGAGTGCAGCTTCGCGCCAGCACAACTCTCTGTTCGACTTGATATATGTGCAAAATTTGGGGTGTCGCGATCGCATGGGGCATGCGATCGCGTGAGTGGGCTGTTTATGGGGTACGACGCGGCCGCGTGGGGCACGCGGTTGCATGAGGGGGATTGCGCGTCCAGCGCCAGTCCAGCACCACTCTAGCACAACTTTTAGCTGTGCACCCGTTTTACGTCAAAAATCAGGGCACGCGGCCGCGTGGGGCACGCGGTCGCGTGGGAGGTCATTATTTCCAGGTGACGCGGACGCGTGGGGCATGCATCCGTGTGGATAGAATTGTGCCATTGGCACGCCTCCAGCCACGCTCCAGCGTGACTCTCTGTTCATTTTTGTTTTTCTCTCCTCTCCTTTCCACGCGGACGCATCGCTGATGCGGTCGCGTCGCGTGGCACCTTCTCTCTCTCTCTCTTTTTTTTTTAATATATGCAAATGCTGATGCACGAAAGTACTAATAAAGAGAAGAGTTATTAAATAGGAAAAACTAAAAATAAAGAAAAGAACGATCATACCATAGTGGGTTGTCTCCCACCTTGCACTTTGCTTTAACGTCCGTAAGTTGGACGCCCCACTAGCTCAACTTCTGCTATGTGGGGGTCTTCCAAGAGAAAGATCTCAAACTCCTTATTTTTCTGTATCTTCTCGCCATGGTATACCTTCAAACGGTGTCCATTAACTTTGATAAGTTCAGAGTGTGAAGGATGGCTTAGGTGATAAACTCCATACGGTTCGGCCTTCTCTACTCTGTATGGACCTTCCCATATGGATCTCAACTTGCCTGGCATAAACCTCAGACGAGATTTGTAAAGGAGGACTAAATCCCCAGGTTGGAACTCTTTCCTCTTGATGTGCTGATCATGTGCAGCCTTCATCTTTTCCTTGTATAGTCTTGAGTTCTCATAACCTTCTAGGCGAAGGCTTTCCAGTTCTTGCAGTTGCATCTTCCTTTCAGCTCCGGTGTTCTCCATCCCCATGTTGCACTCCTTGACTGCCCAAAAGGCTTTGTGCTCTACCACAACAGGGAGATGACAAGCTTTTCCATAAACTAAGCGGAACGGACTCATCCCAATGGGTGTTTTGTATGCTGTTCTGTATGCCCAGAGTGCATCTTGTAGCCTGGTGCTCCAGTCTCTTCTATGAGGTTTAACTATCTTCTGCAAGATACGCTTTATCTCTCTGTTTGACACCTCGGCTTGCCCATTGGTCTGAGGATGGTATGCTGTTGCAACTTTATGAATTATCCCATGCTTCTTCATTAGTCCTGTTAGTCTCCTGTTACAAAAATGGGTGCCTTGATCGCTCACGATTGCTCGTGGGGATCCAAAGCGATAGATAATATGGTTTCTCACAAAGGAAACAACAGTGTTAGCATCATCAGTACGGGTAGGAATTGCTTCCACCCATTTTGAAATGTAATCTACAGCTAACAATATATAAAAATAACCATTTGAATTTGGAAATGGACCCATGAAGTCAATACCCTAAACATCAAAAATCTCACAGAAAAGCATAATTTGTTGAGGCATTTCATCCCTCCTGGATATATTACCAAATTTTTGGCACGGGAAACAAGATTTACAAAACTCAGCAGCATCTCTAAAAAGAGTAGGCCACCAGAATCCACAGTCCAAGATTTTTCTAGCAGTTCCTTGAGGGCCAAAATGTCCTCTACTCTCAGATGAGTGATAGGCCTCTAAGATGGACTGGAATTCTGATTGAGGCACACACCGTCTAATTACCTGATCAGCACCATATCTCCATAAATATGGGTCATCCCATATATAATATTTAGACTCGCTTTTCAGCTTGTCTTTTTGATGCTTAGAAAAGTTAGGAGGAAATGTGCGGCTAACTAGATAATTAGCTACAGGTGCATACCACGGAGATACCTCAGATACTGCTTGCAGGTTATCAAATCGGAAATTATCATCTATAGGAGTAGAATCATCCTTAATGTGCTCAAGGCGACTCAAGTGGTCTGCCACTAAATTCTGGTTACCACTCCTATCCTTTATTACTAAATCAAATTCTTGTAATAGCAGTATCCAATGTATAAGCCTTGGTTTGGACTCCTTTTTAGCTAATAGATACTTTAAAGCTGCATGATCCGAATACACTACTACTCTAGTACCAAGTAAATAAGCTCGGAATTTATCCAGAGCAAAGACAATAGCAAGAAGCTCTTTCTCAGTAGTAGTATAATTGGACTGGGCAGTGTCTAAAGTCTTAGACGCATAAGCAATAACAAAAGGGTCCTTACCTTCTCGTTGAGCCAACGCTGCTCCTACTGCATGGTTGGAAGCATCGCACATAATTTCAAACGGCTGGCTCCAGTCTGGTCCTCTCACAATTGGGGCTTGAGTCAGTGCGGTCTTCAGCTTATCAAACGCTTGCTTGTAATCTTCACTGAACTCGAACTCAATATCCTTCTGTAGTAATCTGGATAAGAGAAGTGCTACCTAACTAAAGTCCTTAATAAATCTCCTATAAAAACTTGCATGGCCAAGGAACGAACGGACTTCCCTCACAGAAGAGGGATATGGTAAACTAGAAATAACATTCACCTTTGTTGGGTCTACAGAAATGCCAGTATTAGATACCACATGTCCTAATACAATCCCTTGTTTTACCATAAAGTGACATTTTTCAAAATTTAATACAAGGTTTGTACTGACACATCTATCCAATACTCTAGATAATCCATCTAAGCAAAGGCTAAAAGAATCACCATAAATGCTAAAATCATCCATAAAAACTTCCATACAGTCCTCAATAAGATCAGAGAAAAGACTCATCATACACCTTTGAAAAGTAGCTGGTGCATTGCACAAGCCGAAGGGCATTCGTTTGTAAGCATAGGTCCCAAAAGGACATGTAAAAGTGGTCTTTACCTGATCCTCAGGAGCTATATGAATCTGGAAATAACCTGTGTAACCATCTAAAAAGCAATAATGTGATTTACCTGACAGGCGATCCAGCATTTGATCAATAAATGGAAGTGGGTAGTGATCCTTACGGGTTGCTTAGTTGAGACACTTGTAATCAATGCAGACTCTCCAAGCATTCTGAACTCTAGTTGCTATGAGCTCTCCATGCTCATTCTTCACTGTAGTGACTCCAGACTTCTTGGGCACCACTTGTACTGGGCTAAACCATTCGCTGTCTGAAATGGGATAGATGATACCTGCTTCCACTACTCTAGTCACTTCATTGTTGACAACTTCCAAGATAGTGGGATTCAATCTTCTTTGGGGTTGACGGACAGGTCTTGCTCCCTCTTCTAAAAATATTCTGTGTTCACATACTTGAGGGTTGATGCCTACTATGTCTGCCAAACTCCACCCAATTGCCTTCTTGTGCTTCCTCAGTACATCAAGTAACTGCTCTTCTTGTTGAGAAGTAAGTTCCCTTGCAATGATGACCGAAAACTTCTGCTCATCTTCAAGATAAGCATATTTGAGATGTGGAGGGAGGGGTTTCAACTCTAAATTTTAATCATGGGTAGGCTCTGGATTTTCTGGAGCTTGTGAAAATGGCGAAGTGCCCTCATTGTCAGTTAAGAGGATCCCCACACTTGGACCTTGTCCAATGTGCTTCTTTTCTGACTCTCCCTTGTGAACTTCAGCTACAGTTTCATCTATGACATCACACTAGAAGATAGAATGATCTTCTGGAGGGTTATTTATGACTCCATTCAGATTGAAAATTACTATGCGGCAATCTATTTCAAAAGAGTATGTTCCTGAAAAAGCATCCAATTTGAATTTTGATGTCTTCAGGAATGGTCTTCCGAGTAGGATTGATCATGGCTTATATGAGTCATTATGGGGCATCTCCAAGATATAAAAATCAGTGGGAAATGTAAGCCCCTTAATGTTTACTAAAACATCTTCAGCAACTCCAGCCACTGTAATAATGCTTTTATCTGCTAACACAAAACGAGCTGCCGACCTTTTTAAGGGAGGGAGCCTCAAAATATCATATATAGACAAAGGCATTATACTACACATGCTCCTAAATCACACATGCAATCATAAATTACTACTCCACCAATAGTACAACTAACTATACAAGGACCTGGGTCACTACACTTCTTAGGTAATCCTCCCAATAAAGCAGATATGGAACTACCTAAAGGAATAGTTTCTAATTCATTAATTTTATCTTTATGTATACATAAATCTTTTAGAAACTTTGCATATTTAGGTACTTGTTGAATAACATCAAAAAGAGGAACGGTTACCTCAACCTTTTTGAATATTTCTACCATTTTGAGATTGGGTTCCAGCTGCTTCCTGGGCTTCCTTGCAAGTTGTGAAAATGGAATAGGAGTGTTGTTTTCTGTAGTGTCTACGCCTCTTGGTGCTTCCTCCTGTGGTTAAACTTCTTCTTTTTCAGCTATGTCCTGTATGTCCTCTTCCTCTTCGACATCTTCTATTTCTACTACTTCTTCAGCTTGGCTCCTCCTGATTCCTCTCCTGCAGTGTGGTTCCGGACCTCAGGGTGATGGCATTAATGCCTCCCTTTGGATTGGGTAATGGTTGAGAGGAGATTCCAGTGGAGCTTGAAGGTTGGTTACTGGAATTTTGCATTGATCCAATCTGTGAAACGAGAGCTTGTAAAGTGGCGGTCAGACCATTCAGACTGGCATTAATGTTATTTTCCATGGTCTGTTGACTTCGCTCAAAAAATTTTAGTAACTCTTCATTAGGAGATGAAGAAGGGTGAATAAATTGAGAGGTTTGTTGTTGGGTATTCTGTGGTCCTTGGGACTGCCTCAGGTGAGGTGCTCTGTAAGGTTGGTTCTGCTGTCTGTTGTTATTATTATTCCACCTCTGATTTCCTTGATTATCTCTGCCTCCTCTACTATTGTTGTCCCTCCAATTATGGTTAGAATTGTCCTGCCATCCATGGTTATTATTTCCACCTTGATTGTACCCTTGGTTGGGGCAGTCATAGAAGTTATAAGTGGATGCCACCATGTTGTCTTCCTGTTGGAGTTGTGGGCATTCATCAGTATAATGGCTATAATCAGTACAAATTCTGCAAACTCCCTGTGGGACTAACTGTTGGTTTTGCTATGGTGAAGGAGGTTGAGCTTGCTGAACTTGTTGTTCATTCAATTGCATCTGCTTCAGCAAGTTGGTCATTTCACAAATACTCTAAGTTAGAGCAGCAGTCTCTCTGCTAGAGGATACTTCTGCAACGGCTTTTGAACGGCCTTGCTTCTGTCTGAGGTTTCTAGTAGATTCAGCTAAGTCACTGATCAATTGCCATGCCTCATCAGTGGTCTTATACTTCTTCATAGACCCATTGCTAGCACTTTCCAATGTGGTCTTATCTTGGGGCCTCATACCCTGTGTGATATAGCTGAGTAACACTATCTTGTCAATCACGTGGTGGGGGCATGCTTCCAGAAGATTATTAAAGCGCTCCCAGTATTCAAAGAGAGTCTCGTTGTCATCTTGAACAATAGTAGAAATGTCTTTCCTCAGTTTATCAGTAACTTCAGATGGAAATAATTTCTCCAAAAACTCTTTTCTAAGCGTATCCCAGTTGGATACATTTGCTAGGGGTTGAGTGTAGTACCACTCTCTTGCTTTTCCCTCAAGAGAAAATGGGAAAGCTTTCAGCAGAATTGAAGTTTCATCTGTACCATCACACCTGACAGTTGAACAGGCTACCTGGAAATCTCTCAGGTGCTTGATGGGTTCTTGAGCAGGTAAGCCATGAAACTTGGGCATCAAATTGAGCAATGCGGTCTTTATTTCAAAATCTGTGGCCACTGCTGGGTGACGCGCTAGAAACGGTTGCATTGTAAAATCAGGGGCTCCTTCCTCCTGGATGGTAACTCTCCTAGGTTCTGCCATGTCTTCTGCACGTGAATCAACCGAATCAGTAGAACGGGAGCTGGTTTCTTCCTCAAGTTCACTTTCAGATCCGCCCTCAGAGCGGACTAACCGACGCCGAGCTCGCCTTATTCGTGAAATAGTCCTTTCAAATTCAGGATCGAATATTAGCAAGCGCGGATCAGGAAGTGAACGCGTCATTTGACGAAAGAAACATGGAGCTCATAGTAGCAAAATAAAATAAAATACAAATAAATAAATTCTAATTAATAACTTTAACACTCTATTGCAACTCCCCAGAAACGGCGCCAAAAATTGATGGTGTGCAAAAATTGGCGAATTAAAAATTGTTGAAATATATACGTTGCTAGTATAGTTCTTAACTTGCCAGAAATCCGCCTATCAATTTCGAAAGGTGTCACAAAATTGAATTTAAAATACTGGGAGTATGAATCCCAAGTCATCTCCCAACGAGTTACAGAAAAGTGTGCTATTTTATTAATCAGAGGTTTTCAAAATGGTTTGAATTGGGAAAACAGGAAATTAAATTGGGGAATTTGAATAATGTAAATAAAAGTCTTGACTAGGAATTAATTAGTTGGAATCCCTATTATTGTTGGAATGCTCTCAGAATCAATTGACAATTAAAGGTTATCCTGTTTAGTTATCCTTTACTAGGTAAAGGAAAGTCAAACAAGTTGGAATGCTACATCCGTTCACAAGTTACAATCCACTTGATTAAAAGAGATTGGTGTTAGTGATTAGGAGGCAATCCAACCATAAACCCAATTACAATTTTTCTTTCAAGCCTTCCAACTCAAAGGTTCTTTTCAATCAATTCCCCATCAAGTTAGGGAACTACTCACTCATTGTAAAGGTAAAATTCATAGCATATAAAAAGAAATTAAGGAAAGACATTGTAAATAAAATTAAAATAGTCAATTAAAAATAAAAGTGATCCTTGTATTAAATATCCCTAAGAGTATTCCAAAGGTAAAATTAAACAATGCACAGAACATGGAAGAGTAAGACCAAGTAAATAAAACGAACTAAAATGATGAAGTCTTGATGAGGTGATAACTCTTCTCAATATACCAAACTATGAATGTAAAATAATAATCCTAAAAACTATGAATGTGTAGAGAGAAAACCTAGAGGAGGAGTAAAACTAGATCTAAAACTAAAGCTGTGTAGAATGAATGTTCCTTTCGGTTTCTACATGTTCTCTGGCTCTAGTCTGCTGTTTCGGGCCGAAAATTGGGTCAAGATAGGGCCCGAAATCGTCCCCAGCGAATCTGCAAATTATGCAGATCGCGCACGTCACGCGATCGCGTCGCTCATGCGGACGCGTCATTCGCGTTTCTGCTTTGCCACGCGGACGCGTCGTCCATGCGGCCGCGTCACTCATGCTATTCCATGCCGCGCGATCACGTCATCCATGCGGCCGCGTCGATTCTTGCTGGTCATCTCCTCAATTTCTTGTGTTCCTTCCAGTTTTGCAGGCTTCCCCTCCAATCTCCAACTCATTCATGCCCTATAAAGCCTGAAACACTTAACGCACAGATCACGGCATCGAATGGAATAAGGGAGAAATAAAATACATAATGAAAAGTCTCTAGGAAGCAAGTTGTCAACCATAAAACATCTTTAGGAAGGAAATATAAATGCATGCTTATTTAATGAATAAGTGGGTAAAGATCATGATAAAATCACACAATTAAACACAATATAAACCATGAAATAGTGGTTTATCAGTGACTCAATCTCTCAAATATTGATCAATAGCCAATTTCTTGATCTAATTGCTCATGAGAAGAGATGAAGAATGGTCCTTGATTATACCATACACTTTTCTAGACCCAAATAATGGACAGATTCCATGTCACGGTATCCCTTCCAAAACCCAAACCTTTTAAAGTGTGAGAAAGAATTTCAAGCATGGTTTTATGTTTCCTCTTCCAAAGTTCCCATAAAACCCAATTCCATTCAATCTCTTTTCCAATATAATTGAATGCTAGAATGAAGAACGAAATTCTTTCTAGTAAATCAAAGAGAGATGAATAGAATAAGAAGAATAAAAACAATCAATCCATCAAATAGCAATAGAGCTCTCTTTTCCAATGGAAACAGTTAGTAATTCATAACCAAAATATTTACAACGTAAGAAAGAAAAGGAAAGAAGCTGATGGTTAACAGAGAAGGTCCGAACACCCCCCCCCCCCAATCCAACAATGACTAATTCTATGAAACTAAGGCCTTTATATAGGTTCTCCTAAATTACAAACTTAAATGAAATTAAAAGCAAATTACAATGAAATGAAAATGAATTATTCTAGATGATTCTTGTGGCCTTGATTGATTGATAAGTGTGGCTTGAATGAGAGTTAGAGTGGGCCTGGTTGAAGGTTGTAGGATGTAGGGTGAAGTTGGCGTGTGGTTTCAAGTGCCACTCCCACTTGATTTTGCTCTTTGGATTGTGACCCATTTGACACGCTGAAATGATGGAGTTGTTTGGTCCTCAACATAAATGTCTACTATGAAGTATTATATATTGTTGGAAAGCTCTAGATGTTAGCTTTCCAACGCCACTATAATTGACTAATTTGAACCTCTGTAGCTCAAGTTATGCCCATTTGAAGATGGATAGGTCAGTCTGTCAAGTAGCCCGGCGTGGCACGCCCACTTCTTGGCGTGTCATGCCCATATGTTATGAAACTGGCGTGCCACGCCCACTCTTTGGCATGCCACGCCTTCAATGATGCATAAAATCTTCCTCTCTGGCCATTAGAACTGGCTTGCCACGCCAAGAACCTGGCGCGCCACGCCCATTATGAAAATAGAGCTGGCGTGCCACGCCTTCGATATCAAGTGGCACACCCAGGTTTTGCAATGCTGAATTAATGGCCTTTTTCACCTCTCGTTTTAATGTCCACCCTAGAGTGTTATCTATCTTTGGAAAGCTCTTGATGTCAGCTTTTCAATGCCACCAAAATCAGATCATTTGGACCTCTACAACTCAACTTATGTTCATTTGAAGATGAAGAGGTCAGGCTGGTAACTCTGCATTGATGTGTTTTTCTCCTTGTGATTTTAGGGTCAATATCGTCCTCAATTCCAGCGTCCATCATAAAGTGTTATATATGGTTGGAAAGCCCTGGATGTGTACTTTCTAATGACGCTGAATTCATCTCATTTAAAGTTGTGTAGATCAAGATATTTTCATTTGAATGAGAGGAGGTCAGGCTGGCATATGCCCCGGCGTGCCACGCCCACTTCTTGGCGTGCCACACCCACTTCTTGGCATGCCACGCCCATAGTGGGACTCAAAATTACTCCTCTGGAACTTAAGCCCGGCGTGCCATGCCCAAAACACCAAGTGGCACGCCCTCTTTGAGATCTTGGCTTCACAAACTTGGCGTGCCACACCCATAGCACCAAGTGGCACGCCCATGTTGGAACTTCATTCTTTGAAGCTTGGCGTGCCACGCCCAACTCACAATTAAGGTTGGCGTGCCACGCCTTCGACATCAAGTGGCATGCCCTTGTTGAACTCTTCAATCTCCCTTGCTGGAATGCTGGCCTGGCGCCAAAAACTTGGTATGCGAAATTGTTACTCAGGTTGTGAATTATTGTTCGAAATTGATTCCCTGGCGATGGCACCAAAAACGGATGTACAGAACCATGGTCTAAACATATCTTCACAACTTCGCATAACTAACCAGCAAGTGCACTGGGTCGTCCAAGTAATACCTTACGTGAGTAAGGGTCGAATCCCACGAAGATTGTTGGTATGAAGCAAGCTATGATCACCTTGTAAATCTCAATCAAGCGGATATAAAATAGTTATGTAGTTTTCGAAATGTAGTAATAAAAGAAGGATAGAAATACTTATGTAAATCATTGGTGAGAATTTCAGATAAGCGTATGGAGATGTAATCGTTCCTCTGAACCTCCGCTTTCCTACTGTCTTCATCCAATCAGTCTTACTCCTTTCCATGGCTGGCTATATGCAAGGGCATCACCGTTGTCAGTGGCCACATCCCCTCCTCTTGTGAAAATGGTCCAAGATGCCCTGTCACGGCACGGCTAATCATCTGAGGTTCCCGATCATGCTGGAATAGGATTCACCCTCCTTTTGCATCTGTCACTACGCCCAGGACTCGTGAGTTTGAAGCTCGTCACAGTCATTCAATCATTGAATCCTACTTGGAATACCACAGACAAGGTTTAGACTTTCCGGATTCTCTTGAATGCCGCCATCATTCTAGCTTACACCACGAAGATTCCGATTAAGAGATCTAAGAGACACTCATTCAATCTAAGGTAGAACGGAAGTGGTTGTCAGGCACACGTTCATAGGGAATGATGATGATTGTCACGTTCATCACATTCAGGTTGAAGTACGAATGAATATCTTAGAAGCGAAATAAGATGAATTGAATAGAAAACAGTAGTACTTTGCATTAATCTTTGAGGAACAGCAGAGCTCCACACCTTAATCTATGGAGTGTAGAAACTCTACCGTTGAAAATACATAAGTGATAATGGAGTTCATTGGTCTCGGTCCCAGAGGGGAACCGGAGTAACCAAGACTACTATGATCCAAAGATAAAACTCAGGATGTCTAATACAATAGTAAAAAGACCTATTTATACTAAACTAGTTACTAGGGTTTACAGAAGTAAGTAATTGATGTATAAATCCACTTCCGGGGCCCACATGGTGTGTGCTTGGGCTGAGCTTGAATGTTAATCGTGCAGAGGCTCTTTCTGGAGTTGAACGCCAGGTTGTAACGTATTTCTGGCGTTCAACTCTGGTTTGTGACTTGTTTTTGGCGTTTAACTCTAGACAGCAGCGTAGAACTAGCGTTCAACGCCCTTTTATGTCGTCTAAACTCGGCCAAAGTATGAACTATTATACATTGCTGGAAATCCCTGGATGTCTACTTTCCAACGCAATTAGAAGCGCACCATTTTGACTTCTGTAGCTCCAGAAATTCTACTTTGAGTGCAGGGAGGTCAGAATCCAACAACATCAGCAGTCCTTCTTTAACCTCTGAATCTGATTTTTTGCTCAAGTCCCTCAATTTCAGCCAGAAAATACCTGAAATCATAGAAAAACACACAAACTCATAGTAAAGTCCAGAAATGTGAATTTAACATAAAAACTAGTGAAAACATCCCTAAAAGTAACTAGATCCTACTAAAAACATACTAAAAACAATGCCAAAAAGCGTACAAATTATCCGCTCATCACAACACCAAACTTAAATTGTTGCTTGTCCCCAAGAAACTAAAAATCAAATAGGATAAAAAGAAGAGAATATACTATAAATTTCAAACTATCAATGAAACATAGCTCCAATTAAATGAGCGGGACTTATAGCTTTTTTGCCTCTTGAATAGTTTTGGCATCTCACTTTATCCATTGAGGTTCAGAATGATTGGCATCTATAGGAACTCAGAGTTCAGATAGTGTTATTGATTCTCCTAGTTCAGTATGATGATTCTTGAACACAGCTATTTTATGAGTCTTGGCCGTGGCCCTAAGCACTTTGTTTTCCAGTATTACCATCGGATACATAAATGCCACAGACACATAATTGGGTGAACCTTTTCAGATTGTGACTCAGCTTTGCTAAAGTCCCCAATTAGAGGTGTCCAGGGTTCTTAAGCACACTCTTCTTTTGCTTTGGACCTTGACTTTAACCGCTCAGTCTCAAGTTTTCATTTGACACCTTCACGCCACAAGCACATGGTTAGGGACAGCTTGGTTTAGCCGCTTAGACCAGGATTTTATTCCTGTAGGCCCTCCTATCCACTGATGCTCAAAGCCTTGGGATCCTTTTTATTTGCCCTTGCCTTTTGGTTTTAAGGGTTATTGGCTTTTTGCTCTTGCCTCTTGGTTTTAAGAGCTTTTGGCTTTTTCTGCTTGCTTTTTCTATTTTTTTTTCGCCTATTATTATTTTTTCTGCAAGCATTGTTCTTTGCTGCTTTTTCTTGCTTCAAGAATCATTTTTATGATTTTTCAGATTATCAAATAACATGTCTCCTTGTCATCATTCTTTCAAGAGCCAACAAATTTAACATTCTTAAACAACAACTTCAAAAGACATATGCACTGTTCAAGCATACATTCAGAAAACAAGAAGCATTGTCACCACATCAATATAATTAAACTAAGTTCAAGGATAAATTCGAAACTCATGTACTTCTTGTTCTTTTGAATTAAAACAATTTTTATTTAAGAGAGGTGATGGATTCATAGGATATTCATAACTTTAAGACATAGTTACTAACTACTAATGATCATGTAATGAAGACACAAACATAGATAAGCACTTAACATAGAAAACGAAAAACAGAGAATGTAAGAACAAGGAATGAGTCCACCTTAGTGATGATGGCGTTTCCTTCTTGAGGAACCAATGATGTCCTTGAGCTCTTCTATGTCTCTTCCTTGTCTTTGTTGCTCCTCCCTCATTGCTTTTTGGTCTTCTCTTATTTCATGAAGGATGATGAAGTGCTCTTGATGTTCCACCCTTAATTGTCCCATGTTGGAACTTAATTCTCCTAGGGAGGTATTGATTTGCTCCCAATAGTTTTGTGGAGGAAAATGCATTTGAGGCATCTCCGGGATCTCATGGTGATGAGATTCATGCGCCTCTTGATCTCCGTGAATGGGCTATCTTGCTTGCTCCATCTTTTTCTTAGTGATGGGCTTGTCCTCTTTAATGAGGATATCTCCCTCTATGTCAATCCCAGCCGAATTGCATAGGTGGCAAATGAGGTGAGGAAAGGCTAACCTTGCCATAGTGGAGGACTTGTCAGCCACCTTGTAGAGTTCCTGAGGTATAATATCATGAACTTCCACCTCTTCTCCAATCATGATGCTATGGATCATGATGGCCCGGTCTATAGTAACTTCAGACCGGTTGCTAGTGGGAATGATTGAGCATTGAATGAACTCCAACCATCCTCTAGCTACAGGCTTCAGGTCCAGTCTTCTTAGTTCAACCGGTTTGCCTTTTGAGTCAATCTTCCATTGAGCTCCTTCTACACATATGTCCATGAGGACTTGGTCCAAACTTTGATCAAAGTTGACTCTCCTTGTGTAGGGGCGTGCGTTTTCTTCCATGTTTGGCAAGTTGAATGCCAACCTCACATTTTCCGAACTAAAATCTAAGTATTTCCCCCGAACCATGGTGATATAATTCTTTGGGTTCGGGTTCTTACTTTGATCATGGTTCCTAGTGATCCATGCATTAGCATAGAACTCTTGAATCATTAGGATGCCGACTTGTTGGATGGGGTTTGTTAGAACTTCCCAACCTCTTCTTTGAATTTCATGTCGGATCTCTGGATACTCATTTCTTTTGAGTTTGAAAGGGACCTCGGGGATCACCTTCTTCTTGGCCACAACATCATAGAAGTGGTCTTGATGGGCTTTGGAGATGAACCTTTCCATCTCCCATGACTCGGAGGTGGAAGCTTTTGTCTTCCCTTTCCCTTTTTTAGAGGATTCTCCGATCTTAGGTGCCATCAATGGTAAAACAAAAAGCTTATGCTTTTACCACACCAAACTTAGAATTTTGCTCGCCCCCGAGCAAGAGAAGAAAGAATAGATAAAGAAGAAGAAGAAATGGAGGAGAGGGAGAAGGGGTTGTGTTTCGGCCAAGAAGAGAAGAGAGGGTTGTGTTGTGTGAAAATGAGGAAGAATGGATGGTTATATATAGGGATGGGAGGGGGGTGAAGGTTCGGCCATTTAGAGTGGGTTTGGGTGGGAAATTGATTTTGAATTTTGAAGGTAGGTGGAGTTTATGAGGTAGGTTTATGGGGAAGAGTGGATGGATGTAAGTGGTGAAGAGGTGATGGGGAAGAGAGATTGAGGTGATTGGTGAAGGGTTTTGGGGAAGAGTGTTTATGGGATTGTGTGAAAGAGGGGTGAGAAGAAGTGAGTGGAGGTAGGTGGGGATCCTGTGGGGTCCACAGATCCTGAGGTGATCCTGTGGGGTCCACAGATCCTGAGGTGTTCAAGGATTTACAACCTTGTACCAAATTAGGCATGTAAAATGCCCTTGCACACAACTCTGGGCGTTCAGCGCCAGGTTGGTGCTTATTCTGGGCGTTGAACGCCCATTTGTAGCCTATTTCTGGCGTTGAACGCCAGAACCATGCTTGTTCTGGGCGTTCAGCGCCAGCTCTTCTCCAGGGTGCATTTCTGGCGTTCAAACGCCCAGATGCTGCCCATTTTTGGCGTTCAGCGCCAGAACCATGCTCTGTTCTGACGTTGAACGCCCAAAACATGCTTCTTACTGGCGTTTAAACGCCAGTAAGGTCTTCCTCCAGGGTGTGATTTTTCTTCTGCTGTTTTTGATTCCGTTTTCAATTGTTATATTTATTTTGTGACTCCACATGATCATGAACCTAGTAAAACATGAAAAACAAAAATAAAATTAGATAATTAAACATTGGGTTGCCTCCCAACAAGCGCTTCTTTAATGTTAATAGCTTGACAGTGGGCTCTCATGGAGCCTCACAGATGTGCAGAGTTCTGTTGAGGCCTCCCAACACCAAACTTAAAGTTTGGATATGGGGGTTTGACACCAAACTTAGAGTTTGGTTGTGGCCTCCCAACACCAAACTTAGAGTTTGATTGTGGGGGCTTTGGTTGACTCTGCTTTGAGAGAAGCTGTTTCTGCTTCCTCTCCATGGATGCAGAGAGAGATCCTTGAGTTGTAAACACAAGGTTGTCCTTATTTAATTGAAGGATCAATTCTCCTCTGTCCACATCAATCACAGCTCTTGCTGTGGCTAGGAAAGGTCTTCCTAGGATGATAGATTCATCCTCTTCCTTTCCAGTATCCAGGACTATGAAATCAGCAGGGATGTAAAGGCCTTCAACCTTTGCTAACACGTCCTCTACTTGTCCATAAGTCTGTTTTCTTGAATTGTCTGCCATCTCTAATGAGATTTTAGCAGCTTGCACCCCATAGATTCCCAGTTTCTCTATTTCAGAGAGGGGCATGAGGTTTATTCCTGAACCATGGTCACACAAAGCCTTAAAGATCATGGTGCCTATGGTACAAGGTATTATGAACTTTCCAGGATCCTGTCTCTTCTGAGGCAATGTCAGTTGATCCAGATCACTTAGTTCATTGGTGAACAAGGAAGGTTCATCTTCCCAAGTTTCAATACCAAATAATTTGGCATTTAGCTTTATGATTGCACCAAGGAACTTGGCAGCTTGCTCTTCAGTAACATCCTCATTCTCTTCAGAAGAGGAATACTCATCAGAGCTCATGAATGGCATAAGGAGGTTCAATGGAATCTCTATGGTCTCTAGATGAGTCTCAGATTCCTTAGGTTCCTCAGAGGGAAGCTCCTTATTGATCACTAGACGTCCCAGGAGGTCTTCCTCCTTGGGATTCACGTCCTTCTCCTCTCTTGTGGGTTCGGCCATGGTAATTAATTCAATGGCCTTGCACTCTCCTTTTGGATTCTCTTCTGTATTGCTTGGGAGAGTACTAGGAGGGATTTCAGTGATCCTTTTACTCAGCTGGCCCACTTGTGCTTCCAAATTTCTAATGGAAGACCTTGTTTCATTCATGAAACTCACAGTGGCCTTAGATAGATCAGAGACTAAATTTGCTAAGCTAGATGGATTCTGCTCAGAATTCTCTGTCTGTTGCTGAGTGAATGATGGAAAAGGCTTGCTATTGCTAAACCTATTTCTTCCACCATTATTAAAGCCTTGTTGAGGCTTTTGATCCTTCCATGAGAGATTTGGGTGATTTCTCCATGATGGATTGTAGGTGTTTCCATATGGATCACCCAGGTATTTTAACTCTGCTATTGCAGGGTTCTCAGGATCATAAGCTTCTTCCTCAGAAGATGCCTCTTGAGTACTGTTGGATGCAGCTTGCATTCCATTCAGGCTCTGAGAAATCATATTGACTTGCTGAGTCACTATTTTATTCTGAGCCAATATGGCATTCAGAGTATCAATTTCAAGAACTCCCTTCTTCATAGGCATCCCATTACTCACAGGATTCCTCTCAGAAGTGTACATAAACTGGTTATTAGCAACCATGTCAATGAGTTCTTGAGCTTCTGCAGGTGTTTTCTTTAGGTGAATGGATCCACCTACAGAAGTATCCAATGACATCTTTGATAGCTCAGATAAACCATCATAGAATATATCCAGGATGGTCCATTCTGAAAGCATATCAGAAGGACACTTTTTGGTCAGCTGTTTGTATCTTTCCCAAGCTTCATAGAGGGATTCGCCTTCTTTTTGTCTGAAGGTTTGAACATCAGTTCTAAGCTTGCTCAGCTTTTGAGGAGGAAAGAACTTGGCTAAGAAAGCCGTGACCAGCTTATCCCAAGAGTTCAGGCTGTCTTTGGGTTGAGAGTCCAACCATATTCTAGCTCTGTCTCTTACAGCAAAAGGGAAAAGCATGAGCCTGTAGACTTCAGGATCTACTCCATTAGTCTTAACAGTATCACAGATCTGCAAGAATTCAGTTAAGAACTGAAAAGGATCTTCCGATGGAAGTCCATGAAACTTGCAGTTCTGCTGCATCAGAGAAACTAGCTGAGGTTTCAGCTCAAAGTTGTTTGCTCCAATGGTAGGAATGGAGATGCTTCTTCCATGTAAATTGGAATTAGGTGCAGTAAAGTCACCAAGCATCCTCTTTGCATTATTGTTGTTGGGTTCGGCTGCCATCTCCTTTACTTGTTCGAAATTTTCAATAAGGTTGTCTCTGGATTGTTGTAATTTAGCTTCTCTTAGTTTCCTCTTCAGAGTCCTTTCAGGTTCTGGATCAGCTTTAACAAGAATACCTTTTTCTTTGTTCCTGCTCATAAGAAAGAGAAGAGAAAAAGAAAAGAAGAGGAATCCTCTATGTCACAGTAAAGAGGTTCCTTATTGTTAGTAGAAGAAGAAAAGGAATAGGGGTGAAGAAGAATGAAGAATCCAAACACAAAGGTAAGGATAGGAGCAGTGATGTGAGATGAAGAGAAGTGTTAGTAGATGAATAAATAATTAGAAGGAGATGAGGGAGAAGGATTTTCAAAAATTAGAGAGAGAGAGAGTTAGTTAGGTGGTTTTGAAAAAGATAAGAAACAGACAAAAAGTTAGTTAGTTAGTTGAAACAAATTTGAAAAGATAAGAAGTTAGGAAGTTAGAAAAGATATTTTGAAATCAAATTTTTGAAAAAGGTAAGATAAGAAGATATTTTTGAAAACATATGAATGAAATTAGTTTTTTTAAAAAAAAAGATTTGATTTTTTAAATCACAATTAATGACTTGATTCACAAGAAATCATAAAATATGATTTTAGAACTTAAAGTTTGAATCTTTCTTAACAAGCAAGTAACAAACTTGAAATTTTTGAATCAAAACATTAATTGATGATGTTATTTTCGAAAATTATGTGATAAAGATAAGAAAAAGATTTTTGAAAAATATTTTTGAAATTTTCGAAAATAACTAAAAAAATTGAAAAAAAAAAGGTTTGATTTTTTGAAAAAGATTTTGAAAAAGATAAGATTTTTTTAAATTGAAAATTTGATTTGACTCATAAAAACAACTAGATTTTAAAATTTTTTGAAAAAGTCAAATCTAATTTTCGAAATTTTAAGAGAGAAAAAGGGAAAGATATTTTTTTTTTATTTTTGAATTTTTATGAGGAGAGAGAAAAACAAGAAAAATGATGCAATGCATGAAAGTTATGGATCAAAACAATGAATGCATGCAAGAATGCTATGAATGTCAAGATGAACACCAAGAACACTATGAAGATCATGATGAACATCAAGAACATATTTTTGAAAAATTTTTAATGCAAAGAAAACATGCAAGACACCAAACTTAGAATTCTTTAATGCTTAGACATAAAGAATTCAGGAATGCATATGAAAAACAAGAAAGGACACCAAACATGCAAATGCAAAGATCAAACAAGGAGACTTACCAAGAACAACTTGAAGATCATGAAGAACACTATTAATGCATGTGAATTTTCGAAAAATGCAAGATGAGTATGCAATTGACACCAAACTTATAACATGACTCAAGACTCAAACAAGAAACGCAAAAAATATTTTTGATTTTTATGATTTTATGATTTTTTTTTGTATTTTCTTTTAATTTTTTCGAAAATCATTTTGAAAAAAGAAAAATAAGGATTATAAAATTTTTAATATGAATTCCAGGACTCCAATCAAAGGGTCAGGCATGGCTTAATAGCTAGCCAAGCTTTAAAAGATATTGATAGTTTTTTTTTTTTGTATAGAGCAACTAAGTGTGTGAGAATCTCTTCATTTGTGATGGCAAGTTGAAACCCCAGTCCAAAAAATTAGACATAGCTTACAGCCAGCCAGGCTTCAACATGCTTCATGAAACACTAGAATTCATTCTTAAAAATTCTGAAGAAAAATATATTTTTGAAAACATTTTTATTTTTTTATATTTTTTTTTTCGAAAACAAAGGAGAAATTTTTGAAAGATTTTTGAAAACTTTTTGAAAAGAAACAAAAAGAAAATTACCTAATCTGAGCAACAAGATGAAGCATCAGTTGTCCAAACTCGAACAATCCCCGGCAACGGCGCCAAAAACTTGGTATGCGAAATTGTTACTCATGTTGTGAATTATTGTTCGAAATTGATTCCCTGGTGATGGCACCAAAAACGGATGCACAGAACCATGGTCTAAACATATCTTCACAACTTCGCATAACTAACCAGCAAGTGCACTGGGTCGTCCAAGTAATACCTTACGTGAGTAAGGGTCGAATCCCACGGAGATTGTTGGTATGAAGCAAGCTATGGTCACCTTGTAAATCTCAGTCAGGCGAATATAAAATAGTTATGTAGTTTTCGAAATGTAGTAATAAAAGAAGGATAGAAATACTTATGTAAATCATTGGTGAGAATTTCAGATAAGCGTAAGGAGATGCAATCGTTCCTCTGAACCTCCGCTTTCCTGCTGTCTTCATCCAATCAGTATTACTCCTTTCTATGGCTGGCTTTATGCAAGGGCATCACCGTTGTCAGTGGCTACATCCCCTCCTCTTCTAAAAATGGTCCAAGATGCCCTATCACGGCACGGCTAATCATCTGAGGTTCCCGATCATGCTGGAATAGGATTCACCCTCCTTTTGCGTCTGTCACTACGCCCAGCACTCGCGAGTTTGAAGCTCGTCACAGTCATTCAATCATTGAATCCTACTCGGAATACCACGGACAAGGTTTAGACTTTCCGGATTCTCTTGAATGCCGCCATCATTCTAGCTTACACCACGAAGATTCCGATTAAGAGATCTAAGAGACACTCATTCAATCTAAGGTAGAACGGAAGTGGTTGTCAGGCATACGTTCATAGGGAATGATGATGATTGTCATGTTCATCACATTCAGGTTGAAGTACGAATGAATATCTTAGAAGCAAAATAAGATGAATTGAATAGAAAACAGTAGTACTTTGCATTAATATTTGAGGAACAGCAGAGCTCCACACCTTAATCTATGGAGTGTAGAAACTCTACCATTGAAAATACATAAGTGATAATGGAGTTCATTGGTCTCGGTCCCAGAGGGGAACCGGAGTAACCAAGACTACTATGATCCAAAGATAAAACTCAGGATGTCTAATACAATAGTAAAAAGTCCTATTTATACTAAACTAGTTACTAGGGTTTACAGAAGTAAGTAATTGATGTATAAATCCACTTCCGGGGCCCACTTGGTATGTGCTTGGGCTGAGCTTGAATGTTACACGTGCAGAGGCTCTTTCTGAAGTTGAACGCCAGGTTGTAACGTATTTCTGGCGTTCAACTCTGGTTTGTGACTTGTTTCTGGCGTTTAACTCCAGACAACAGCGTAGAACTGTCATTCAACGCCCTTTTATGTCATCTAAACTCGGCCAAAGTATGGACTATTATACATTTCTGGAAAGCCCTAGATGTCTACTTTCCAACGCAATTGGAAGAGCGCCATTTTGAGTTCTGTAGCTCCAGAAAATCCACTTTGAGTGCAGGGACGTCAGAATCCAACAACATCAGCAGTCCTTCTTCAACCTCTAAATCTGATTTTTGCTCAAGTCCCTCAATTTCAGCCAGAAAATACCTGAAATCACAGAAAAACATACAAACTCATAGTAAAGTCCAAAAATGTGAATTTAAAATAAAAACTAGTGAAAACATCCCTAAAAGTAACTAGATCCTACTAAAAACATACTAAAAACAATGCCAAAAAGCGTACAAATTATCCGCTCATCACTTGCCACGCCCAGAGCTCCAAGTGGCACGCCCGTTGTTGGGAGTTGGTTCAAAAGCTTGGTGTGCCACGCCCAAAGCTTCAAGTGGCACGCCCAGCTTCACACGCCCAGCTTTATTTGTTATTTCTTTCCCTTTTGTTGCTCTTTTTCACCTAAAATTCAGCACAAACCCATTTCAAAGCAATATACCATAATATATATCATTTGGTTCATGAAATTGCATTGATTCAATGAGATTATGCTCTTTTTATGGTCCTTTTAGATAAGAAAAAGGGGTAAATGATGCAAGTCATCACGCCACTTCTCGACGCCTTAGTCCCATCATTTCGGCGCTGCTCCCGCATTAGTAGCCGCTATCTCTAGTTGGCACTGTCCTCAAATTCCTTCCCTCTTCTATTCTCTGCTTCTGCCCCTTCAAATTTTCCCCATGTTCTTCCCCTGTTAATTATTGCTCTATTTTATTTTCGTTTAATTAATTTTTCATGTTAATTTTAGTTGATTAATTTCTGTTTGATTCGGTTAGTTAGAATTGCATGTGGTTATGTAGTTTAAGATATGGTTAAAGGATTTAGGTCTGATAACTGCACCGTTCATGCGGTCTGAAATAGTTAACATCCATGTGTTTTGTTGAGTGATTAATGATGTTGGTATTGTATGCTTTTCCATATTGCTGTGTTGTTAATTTTGGGTGCTGCCATGTTGATTTAAGCTGTTTTCTTTTGCTTAATGCTGCCAGAACATATGGAATCACTGTTTGTTGTACATATTTGATTCATTTTGGAATCCATATGAGTGTTTTGCTGCTATATGTCATTCAGGAACATCCAATTTAATGCCGGAATGCTACAAAGTTTTTTAGGAATTTCCCTATTGTTAACTTGCAACTTAGGAATTGAACTTGGCACTCTTTGAATTAAGACTCATTTGGCTTATACCAAGTTTAATTCATGAGTTAATTTGGTCAGCATTTCCGTTTCTATCTTGGTTCCCTTTCATGTGCATTGACGGAATCAAGGGACTAATTGTTGGAATTCTGTGTCAATTAGGACCTTGATTAACCAAATCATTTTGAACCTTTTCTATGTTTTAACTCACGCAAGTTAGGTCCAATCTCTACCCTCCATGGCCATTTTCAATTGTATTTTTCATTGCCATGGTAGTCTTTTCATTAACCTTCAAGTGACCTAGTCTTGTTCCTTTTGAGTGAGGTTCTTCTAAGTTGTGATTATTGGAGCAATTTCACTTATGTAACCATTTTTCATTGTCCAATTCACCTAGGGTTACACGGGTGCATTCTTTATTTTGCAACACCAATTTTTACAAACATAGTGACCAAAAACATTGATGATGATTAATTAGCATCCCTTTTCTATGCTTTTATGCATTCCATATTTCATCGTCAGTGTCTTGCATCATCCTCATGAATGTGAGTATGCTTGTTTTCTATACCTTTTGAACTTCCATTGGTTAAGTTCCATAATTGTCATGCCACTAATTTCTAACCTACTTTTCTAACTTTGATTTAGTTGACTCTCTAACTCTTCTTTTTAGTTTTCACATTAACTCTTTTATATTCTTTCGGGCATGATGATTATTGTTAGTTAACAAACAAGCATTCTACTATCGTTGCATGAATTCTTGGTTTGTGTTCTACCTGACTTATGAATTCTGTTTTGCTTGCATTCTAAGAATTCATTCCTGTGACTCACTTCATGAGAGTATCTCAATTTCTTTCTGTTGTCTATTTTCTGTCTGTGCTTATTTCCCTATTTTTCCATTCCTCTACTTTGCTTAATATGTTGTATCCTACAATTTTTGTTTTTCAGGATGTCTGACAGAGGCAAAGGAAAAGCAAAGGTTACCTCCAGGAATTGGATGAGGTCTCAGTCTTCGACTACTTCTGCGACCTCTGGTTATGCTCTGATGATTCTTTCTGATAAGGATAAGGAGGATTAGCTCCTGCCTCCTACCGATTCAGAGAGATTTCCCAATCTATACTGTGAGCTCCACTTTCGTCTTTTTCTACAACGAAAGCTCAACTTGGAGAAGAAGCTGGCTATCCCTTTATATTTGAGGTGATCTATTGAGCTTCGAATTGAGGGGTTGGGCTTGTCTTTTGTGGACAGGGAGTTAGCTAGGATGAACGAGTCATGGGTGTGTGAGTTTTATTGCAGCTTATTTACACCGACCCTTGACTCGATTCACCGGAGAGGAGGGCAGATTCTGATGTTGGAGGCTGATATTGAGGAGGCACTCCACTGTCAGCCCAAAGCTAGTGATACAAACGCCTTTCAGTAGGCTGAGGTGGAGATGCGTTGCCTGACATATGACTATGATGCATTGAGGAGTATAGTTTCCCATCCGTATGTCCCTTGGGAGATGGATACCAATAAAACAAAACCCAAGGGGATGATGTTCTACTATCTGACTAGGGAGGCGAGGGTATGGCAGCAAATTCTTGCTCATTATGCTATGCCTACCACGTACCTCACGGAGATCCCGGTCGACATGCTGGTTCTGATTACGTGCATTATGGAGGGGAAAGAGCTGTACTTCCTCCGCCAGATTAGAAGTTTATGTGGAGAGCACATGTCAGAGGCACACTCTCATTTCCCAGTTTGGTCACCGAGATGGCTCAGTGGGCCGGAGTGCCATGGTATCAGGATGATGAGTCGCCACCCCCGATCCACGGAAAGGAGAGATTTATTCCGTAGGGGACCTGGGTGGACGACAGACCATCCCCGCGTAGAGCCAGAGCCCACTCAGCAGTAGCAGCATCTGGGCCATCATCTTCTTCAGTTGCAGCCGGACCCATTGCACCATCTACAGCTGCCAGGCAGCCACAACCATCATCAACACCCCAGCCGACCTACCGACTAGTTCAGCACCTTATCGAGCGCATGGATCGTAGCGAACGACGCAACGAGCGACGCTTTGAGTGCTTGACTCGGATGCTAGCATCTCTGGGCGCGGTCATACCCCCTGATTCGGACACTTTCGACCAGTCTGAGGCAGAGGAGGATCAGCAGGAGGCTAGGCAGGCAGCAGCGTCTGCTCAGATTCAGGCTTCCATAGAGCCACAGCCGCAGCCAGAGCCCCAGCCAAATGCAGATGTCGACCCTCTCACCTAGGCTCACTCGTAGCATCGGGGACGATGCTTCATTCTAAGTGTGGGGAGGTCGACGTCATCGGCAGAAATGTTATTTTGGGTGACCATTTCAGACTTCAGCTTAGTTTGTTTTATTTTGTCTTATTTTAGTACTTGCACTTCCATTTATTGCACTTTAGATTATTGTACATATTAGTATTTTGGATACTTTTAGTATGTTGCATTTTGCATCTTTGGTTTGTACATATATTTTGAGATTTTTAGTTGATAGCATATATATAGTATCTTAGTTTATCAGTTTAGTTGTGATTGAAAAAAATATGGATCATTGAACTTGGTTTACCCTTTTTACATATGAGATTTGGTTTGATTGAAAAGGGGATTAAACTGAGGATTTTTACCTTTCTCAATCACAATATTGCATTTAAGTAATAAACTTTGTCGAATAATGAAATTTTCCAAGAAATGACTTATAGGGCAACCCACAATTAATTTGAGTAAAAAATTTTCATTGAACTTGCTCGAATCATATCTTGTGGAACATGTTTTGAGCTAAGAACACAAGCATGTGAGATTTGAGCCTAATAGTGTGGTTACATCATATAACCACTTTATTCCCTTCTTGTGTGTGCATTGTTCTCTTTCTATGATTGTAATCTTTGATTTGTTTGATTCTTTATATCCATTATTTTATATATACATGTATTTATATGATTGAGGCCATTATTTCATTAGCTCACTTACCCAAATAGCTTTACCTTTCATCTTCCATTGTTAGCCAACTTTGAGCCTATGACTAACCCACTTGTTCTTAATTTTAGCATGTTACAAGCCTTGAAGTAAAAAACAATAAATGTCCTTTATTTGGATCTTTGATTAGCTTAGGATAGTGAGTGTGTATTATTCAAGTGTGGGGAAAAACTTGGGACATTGGTTGACGTAAAAAGGTGTTTTGCATTTTCATTGAAAAACATTGGGAATTGGGTACATACTCATGTATTAATTAAATGTAAAATCATATGCGTTGATCTTTTGTATATACTTTATTGAAAAAAGAATGAAAAAAATATATGTAGAAAAAAAAAAGAAAAGGAAAGAAAAAGAAAAAGAAAAAAAAATAAAAAAAGGGGGACAAAATGCCCCAAAGTGAAGTTCAATAAAAATCAATGCATATGAGTTGTGATCAAGAAAAGATGCATGAGTGTGTGAAAAAAAGTGAAGAATGGGTAGTTAGGTTAGCTTTCAATTTGTATAGGTCGCTATAAAGGTTAGGTGGGAAGTTTAAGTTAATCAAAGATTCAAATTTCTAGTCCACTTAACCATATACAATCCTACCTTGACCTTAGCCCCATTACAACCTATGGAAAAGACCTCATGATAACTTTATGCATGCATGAAATAATTGTTGATTGTTAGATGAAAAATAAATCTTGGAAAGTATGATTAGGAGAGAATCAAGTGAATCAACCCCATAAACTTGAGTGATTAGAGCGGATACACATCCGGTGAGGGTTCGATTGCTCAATTACATGTTTTCACCATGATCATCTCTTTTCTTGCATGTTTGTAAAATCTTTAATAACTCAATTCAACTGTGGTTTGGCTTGGTTGTTAATACCCTTAGCCCTTATGCTTATATATGCTTTCTTGGAAGTTGATTTATTTTGACCAAGTAATTGCATTCATTTAGATAGTTAAATTTAGATAGGTTGCATTTAGGTAGTTTACATTGAATAAATGATAGTACCCTTTGTCTCTTTCTTGGTTTAGCATGAGAACATGCTATTGTTTAAGTGTGGGGAGATTTGATGCACCACTATTTCGTGTTGCATTTTATGCTAAAATAAGGGGATTTTATCACCTTTTTTCACACTTATTCGATGAAATAGCATGGTTTTGTAAATTCTCCTTAATTTGTGCTTAAGTGTGAAAACATGCTTTTTAGGCCCTTAATTGGTTAATTTTTATTCACCTTTGATTCCACTAGATGCCTTAATGTGTTTGTTAGTGAATTCAGGTTGAAAAGGCTAGGAATGGATCAAAGGAATGAAGAAAAAATCATGCAAAATGGAGGTTTCAAGGAAAATCAAAGATTTGGGATACATTCACCGATGCGTACGCGTACCAAACGTGCACGCGTGAATATGGAGTCGCATGGCGATGCGTACGCGTGATATAACGCGTATGCGTGGAAAGTAGAAAACGTCAATCGACGCATACGCGTGACCCATGCGTACGTGTCAATGCTCAAACGTGACCTCATTAAAGTTAAAACGCTGGGGGCAATTTCTGAGCTTCCTAGGCCCAGATCCAACTCATTTTCTGAGCCTATTACCTGCAGAATTGAGGAGGAGTGAAGGGGGGCACTTGTATAAATGATGATGAGCCTTTAGTTAGTTTCTAGAGAGAGAAACTCCCTCTTCTCTCTAGAATTAGGTTAGGATTAGGTTAATTCTTCTTAGATTTAGGTTTAATTTCCCATTTTCATCTTGTTTCCATTTCAATTTCTTGTTGTTACACCTATGTTCTCTTAGTCTTCTTGTCAATTTCCCCTTTGATGTCTCTTTTATGTTGATACACTATTGTTGGATTTGGATCTCATTTTAATGCAATTCATGATTTATATTCCATTGTGGTGTAATTGAGTTGTTGTTAATTCCTTGTTATTAGGTAGTTGTAGATTTAATACTCTTGTTTTCAATTTACCATGCTTTCCTTTTATTCCTTCCAAGTGTTTGACAAAATACTTGGAAGGATGTTAGAGTAGATTTTTTTGTTCTTGGCTTGGGATGGTAATTTAGGTGAACTTGAGTTAATAATGTACAAATGATTGATAGTTGGTATCTATTGACTCTAGCTTTCCCTAAATTGATTAGTGAGATGGTTAGGACCTATGGATTAGGATTAATGTAGCTCATATAACTTTCCTCTACTTGTTAGAAGATAACTTAATGGGATTAATCCTTGCAATTATCATATTGTGGTTAGTAACAAGGATAAAGATCTTTAACCATCAACCCTTGCCAGGACCTTTTCATTATTTGAGTTTCCATTTACTTTCATGCCATTTACTTTTCTTGTTTCTTATTCCAAAACCCCAAAACACTTTGCCATAACCAATAATTGTAACGGCCTAGCCTTTAGCCTCGAAGAAACGGCGCTTTTTCGAGATCAACTGGAATTTTTATGGAATTTTTAGGAATTTTAGTGCCTATAAGCACCTCCACTACACAGGTGCTATGTCATCAAGCTGCTGAGTCAGCAGCTTGATTGCACCAGACACCTCTCCTAATCTAAGCAGGCACGTCGCGAAAAGTTGCGTTTTTGAACCACTTCAGGTCCGAATTTCAAAATTCTGATTTCCGTAGTTTGCCTCTATGTGACGAGCCGGTCTCGAATTTCGAGAGAAAAATTATATTAATATAATATTCATATATTATTATTTTCTCTAATTTGGTTAATGTTGATCTATGTTTGATAATATAATAACTAAGCTAGAAATCTACCGGTAATGGATAATACCGGCATTCTTAGATGAACTTAGCAATGCTAATGCTTCATCATATATCTTTTATTCTCATGATTATCATGTTACTAGTATTATTTATACTAGTAAAGCTCATGCTTATCCTTAAGTAGTATAATCTGATGTGTCTAATTTTCGTAATTATCTTCAGAATGATATTTTATTATTAAACTCTGATGAGTCAGCACCCAGTGAGACGTGGCTCTCCCAGAGTTAGCCACCACATATTTCCTTTCTTGCTCTCCAAGCAAAGCTTTCTTAAGGGGAAAGTAAGAAATACTTGTGTTCTAATACATCTAGCTTCTGTAATTATCCTTTCTTGAGATATTTTTACACCAAAATTTAGGATAATGCTTATTCAAACCCCACGTTCTCCCATGTATCATCATTACTATCATTTTTACTTTCTAAACAAGTTAGAATTCGAAATTCTAGAGAGAGAAATGGAAGAACTTCCATGAAAACTTCCATGAACACCTAAGCTTCTTTCTCCGTTCTTTTTCAAACTAAAACCCCTATCAAAAATCTAATCCGACCAAAATGATCACCTCTTCCTCTTCTTCATTTCTATATCAATTTTCATAGAGTAAATCAAGGCATGATGGCTGCTCCTCCTCCTTGAAGTTTCATCCATGGTGGGAACTCAAGCTGATGATGTTTTCTTCATGTTTTCTCTTAAGATCTCTTGTTCAATCACCACAGGCTATAAGAAAACGTGATTTCTAGCTGCCTTGAGGTGAGGAAAACCTACTTTTCACCATCATGAAGCTTCAGCCTTCATGGTTCATATGGTTCTAAAGTTGTTTTTGATGTTAAAATAGGCGTAAAAGTGCTTTTGGAAGCTTGTTCTTGGTTCAATTCTTGGCAGCTGCAAAGGAGGTAAGGTTTGGTAAATTAATCAATGATTGGTTTGGTTCTTGAAGTGTTAAATCAGCTCTTGTTGCTTGAAGCTTGATTTTGAGTGTTTGTGTGATGGTTTGATCGTGAGATCTTGTTGTTTAATGCTTGAAAATAAAGTTTTTGATGGTTCTGAGGTTGTTGGTGTTGCTGCTTGAAAACGTGGCTTTCCAGCCATGAAATTCATGATATTTGATGTGTTTTTGATGTGTATTTGATGGCTAAAGCGTTGCTCTTTGGTTTGGTCAAAATCAGGTAAAAATCGGTTACCGAAAAGATTGAAAAACTAGTTAAAAATCAAGCTGAAATCTGATGAACTTTTGGAAAAATATTTTTGGTCTTTGAAGGAGAAGAAAAACGTTGGTTTTGATGATTTTGGGGTCAAATTATAATTATTAAAAAGTTTGAGATTGAAAGTTAATTAAAGAAAAGTTAAGGGGTCAAAATGCAATTTCCAAAAAGTTCAGGGGTCAAAATGCAATTTTTGAAAGTTGAATAAAATATTATTATTTTAATATTAAAATATTAAAATATTATTTTATTGTTAATATTATTTTTTTAATAATATTATTTTATTAATAACAATAAAATATTGATAAAAAGACAGTTTTTCCTAAAAGCCTCAGGAAGGCAGTTTTGAGTCCAGAATTCCTTAATTCTCTTTATTAAACACCTAAGGAAGAGTTCAAGAGAAAGTATTGAGGTATGTATGGTAATGAAAGAGGTTTTAGAAACTTTCATACATGTTGGAAAGAAAAGGAATTAAAAGCTATATAGCAGTGTGCTTGACCTTACAGAGTAAGCAGAGAATTGTAAAATGAGCTCACTGTGATGTTGTGATGCTTGATTTATGATTGTGGAAAGATGATGAAGATGGTTATATGTGACTTATGAGCCTTCGGGCGATGCTTGTGAATATTATGCGGGGACGCCCGTATTGTGATGTTGCTTCCCAGACAGGCTGTGATGACAAGTCATCTTAGCCTAGTTTCACTAGCCTTTTTCTTTTGTTTTCAATTGAATTATGCACTTTCTTGAGCCATAAGCAAGCCAATTGGGTAGATTTTCATGTTTCCTTTGATTTAATCAACCATGTATGAATTCATGCTATTTCATGAGGTTTTATGCTATAATTGTCACATATTATGAAAGAATGAATATCTCATGATTTTGAGCATAGCTTTGATGTGTTTGGCTGATTAATGATAGGTGAAGAAAGCTTGGAGAAAGGATGAAGCAAGAAGGAATGGCTAGGAGGAAGAGAGGACAAAAAGCTGGAGCAAAAGTTAGCCTCAAACGTTTTGGCAAACGTTGGCGCATGAACAACACACCCTGGAGAGCAAAAGTTTGCGCCAACGTTAGCCTCTAACTTTTTGGCTAACGTTGGCGCCATGAGTGTGCAAGGGGGGCCAACGTTGGAGCAAAAGTTTGACCCCTAACTTTTGCCCCAACGTTGGTATCAGCAAAAGAGGGTGGCTGATGTGAAAAGTTGGAGTAAAAGTTTGCCTCAAACTTTTACTCAAACTTTTACTCAAGCTTTCATGATTCCAAACCCGGTTCAATTCGGTTCTTCTCCAAACTCCATGAGCAATCAACCAAGGCCTCTATCAACCCAATCCTATCAAGAGCAAAGGCCCAACTAAAGGCTTGAAGACCATTTGAAGAAAGTGTATAAATAGCATAGGATTTAAGTTTTAAGAGAGCTTCCTTTTGAGAATTTTTCAATACTTGCAGCAGAGAGCTCATTTTACATTCTAGCATTGTTATTTTAATTCAAGAGAATTGGGGAGGAGAATTGATCTCTCTTCTTCCTTGTTCTTGCCCAGCACTCTTTAATTTTCTTGCTTCAGATCTTGGTTGGAGAATTGAAGAACTTCTGTTTCAATCTCACCTTGGGATCTTGTTTAATTCTCTGCTTAATTGAATTTCAGTTTCTGTTACTTGCTCTCTCATCTACTTTCTCTGCAATTTACATTTCCTTTGCAATTACTCTTGTTGGATCTAGGAAGGCATTGAGATCTAGACTTGGTTATCTAGTCTCTTGGGTCCTGAGATCTGAATTCCAATTTTACATCCTCTGTTTAATGCTTTTCAATCTCATTTACATTTCTGTTTTTAGATCCGATTCAATCCAAGTTACCTTCTACTTGTCTGATCAATGCAATTTACTTTTCCTTGTTTAAATTTTGCAAATCCAATTCCCAATTCCCTTTACAATCCAAGCCATTTACATTTATTGCAATTTAAGATTCTGCAATTTACATTTCTTGCGTTCTAAGTTTCTGCTATTTAATTTCTTGTTTTTTAAGATTCAGCACATTTACCTTCTCTGCTCTTTACTTTCATGTGATTTACCCATTCCCTTCACTTTCCATGCAATTTAAATTCTGCAAATCACAAATCTCTCAACCAAATCTTGATTCGCTTGACTAAATCAACCACTAAACTAAAATTGCTCAATCCTTCAATCCCTGTGGGATCGACCTCACTCCCGTGAGTTATTATTACTTGATGCGACCCGGTGCACTTGCCGGTTAGTTTTGGGTGTTTTGGAGAAATTCGTTTTTCCACAAAAATATCCCATCAGGCTGCGGTAGAGATGTACCAGCCCTGCAAGCTGAATGCTTGGTAGAGGCCTGATTCGCATACCTGTGGTATATTGAGATTTGAGCAAATACCAGCCCTACAAGTCGAGAGTACTTGGTAGAGTGTATGCGGTACTTAATCTGGGATTAAGTTCTGGGAAGGCCTTATCTGACCTGGAGGGTCGGATTGCGTCGGGTGCGGGTCGAAACCGACAAATGAGCTCATTACCTGCAGTAGGATCAGACATGCATCATACTTGTTTGTGCATATTTTAATTGGTTTGGCTATGTGAACAACTCTGTTTAATTGCTAACTGCTATACTTGACGTAACTGCTCTTGATTGTGTTTGAACCTCATTACTTGTGTTTGTAACTGATTGTTTGGATTGTGGTGATTGGATGTTGATTGAGTTGTTTGGGCCTAAGGCTGTGGTTGGTTTGTTTGAGGTCTAGCTTTGTATAAAGTATTTGATTGATTCAGCATAGACTTAATGAACCTATGCTTGGAACAAGATGATCATTTATACCGCGTAGGTAACTTCTTTTATGTTTATAGTCTAGTAAAGTATGAAAAATCAAACTCTTACAGCATAGACTTAATTGAACCTATGCTTGGGACAAGTTGGTCATTCATACCATTAGGAAACTTTTTAGATTCTTATCTCTGGAAAAGAAGTTTGGATTTATAGTTAATTAACTGATTTCTTTTGAAAAGGTTTTGAATATTTGATTGTTAAACCATCAATTTTCAAAGGATTTAGAAACTTGCAAGCAGACATTATAAATGGACTTAACTATGAACCCCGACCTTACTAAGAACTCCCCAGTTCTTACCCCTTACACCTCTTCAGATGGACACGGGAGTCCTGCCCTACGAGATTAATCATCTGTACATCCACAACGACCCAGTGCGCAGCTACGAGTATTACATCCGATGTGCAGCACCTTGTATACGTAATTATATAGTACGTGACCCTGAGATCGAGAATATCTCTTCTGGTAGCAATGAGCCAGATGGGGCACCAGCGACCAGACATCATCACCCACCCAACGGTTTTCTGTGAGGGGCTTTTGGATCAGAGACGAGGAGACTTTTGAGGCGTCCATTCTAACCACGGTACCTTAGAGTGTTTCCCTCACTTGTACTAGCATGCTCAGATGGAATAGGCATGTCATAGAGTTAGCCTAGCCTGGGTGCCAGCTTAGGGGCTTTTAGACAGGCCAGGTCCCGGGACGTCTTATGTATATATGTGTATATATTATATGAGTCACTAACTGAAGGATGCTGTGTTATAATTCCTTACTAGTATAACTGAGCTGCTTCTGCATTATGATGTATATTGTGGTGTGATATTCTATGTATTGCCTTCTACAATTCCTTGAATGTGTGTACTCATGTTTCGTTGTTATACTCTATGTATGCAACTCTAAACTACTATTGTTTTAAAAAAAAATTACTCGAAACTCGCGAGGTGTTAACAACGAACAGGCTTATAGTTATTAAATATTACTTAAGTTAGGGAAACAAGTTGGTAACGTTCAACTTTTAGTATGATCATGACATGCTGGAAGTTGGGCCGTTACAATAATCAAGCACACTTCCCTGCAATCCTTTGAGAGACGACCCGAGGTTCGAATACTTAGGTTATTTTATTGGAGTTTGTACTTGTGACAAACAAAGTTTCTAAACCATATGAAAAATCCGTCCATCAGTTAGTTAACCCAAGTTACGAAGTGTTAAAACACTTGTTAGAACCTAATCATCCAATCAGATCCTAGTACAAAAATACCATAACCAAGAGGTTGTGTTGTTACTTAACTGTCTCTAGCTTAAACATGATGATTGAAAGTGCAAATTGTGCCCCTGTTGATTAGTGTCATGTAGTCATGAGTCAACTGCTGTTTGTTGTTTTCATGATGTTGTAGCTTGCTAGTCTAAGTGCCTGTTTCACTTTCACCTTGCTTGAATAAATATCTTGTTCCCTTTGCCTTTTGATTAAATAAAAGAAAATGTTTGACACAAAAAGATTAATTGTCTAAGTTGGTAGGAAACTGAATAAGGTTAAATGGTGGTACATGTTTGATTGTTTAGCTAGTTCACTAATAAGGAGGAAAGGTAGAATGTCCCTTTTAAGCATGAATTCAGTTGCTGTGTGAGAAACCTTACTGAATAAATGGCCTTGGAATAAAGAAAGAACAAGAAAGAAAGGAAGAAAAGCCAACGTTGGTGGAAAAGTTGGGCCACCAATGGCCAGTACCAACGTTGGCAACAAAAAAAGAGAAGAAACAAAGAATAAGCTAGACACCAATGGCTTAAAACTTAAGACACATGCGATGTGAATTTCATTTATACTCCATAAACTTTAAGTGCGTCATTAATGTATGCTTTAATTTATTTGTCTACTTTGAATATATTAATTCATATCATCTATCATTAGTTTTGTTATGATGATAGCTAGATAGCTTAGACTACATGTGTCAGCTTTCTGTTTCACTTGGGTTATAATTTTTTTTCAGCACTTAGATTTATTTTTCAAACCAACTGCTGCTTTCATCTGCAATGTCAGATTCCCACTTCAGTTGGCTAGCTTTCCATTTGATGACCATAATTACCCCCCACTTCAACTTATTATCTCATTCTGTCATAGTGCATACTCGTAGTTGAAGTTAGATATTGAGAATGTTGTGGTTGTCCATTGTAAGGCTGGAATGGCAAGAACAGGGTTGATAATTTCCAGTCTTCTATTATTCCTAAAGGCGAGTAGTATCTAAACATTTTCTTCTAAATTTAATGAATCTGCTTTACATTTACTCCATCTTTCTCTTTACGCTGCTCAGTTTTATTTAGATTTGGCAAATTAAATGTGCTGCAGTTCTTTCCAACTACTGAGGAGTCAATGGAATACTATAATCAGAAACGATGTGTTGATGGAAAAGGACTTGTTTACTAGCTAGAATGATGGCTGCTAATTTGTATTATTTCCAGATAGAAGATCTTATGTTTGAAGTAATTTATTTTTAGAGAAATAAATTGTATTTTTAGAGAAATAGTTTGTATTATTCCCAAATAGAAGATTTTATGGCTGCTAATTTATTATGGCAACCTAAATCTTCTTTAAGGAAAATTTTTATTATTTAAAGAATATTACAAAGTATTATTATGTATTTATTTTTATTTTATAATGTATCACTAATTTAATTAAAGATATAGGATTATATATATAATTATATTATTAAATATTAGGTTTTAGAAAAAAAATTATTAATATATATATATATATATATATATATGTATATATACAGAAAATAAAAAAAAACAATGAGGGACCTAAGGCTACACTTAAAAACAGTAGCTATGGTATACAATGTGCCTACGCTTTTCAGGTGATGTATTAGCGCTGAAAAGCGTAGCCTATTCTGGTAAAAATGGAAACGGAAAGCCGTAGCCTTTGGTCCTGGGCAGCATCACTTGAAAAGCGCACCCTATTCCCAAACGCCAAAGGCATAGCCCTTGGTGCAGAAAAGCGTAGCCTTTGAGAATAGGAAATGGCCGAATAGGAATCACCCCAAAAAGCGTAGCGTAGCCCAGAAAGCGTAGCCGTAGCCTAAGGCATCATTTTTTTTTCACTTTTGGCAACACTTTTCAAGTGTACCTGAATGGGTGTTTTTCTTGTAGTGGTAGGAAGTCATCCAATCTCTTGGAGGGAAAGACGCATCATCATGTGGAATGACAAAGGAAGGACATGAAAGCCAACAACGATAATGACAAGGAGGAAACACACTTCTCCTCAAAGACTCTGTAAAATTTAGGACTCACCTTTCCCTCAAACAATGATGCATCATACAGCCGCTCAGAACAAAGATTGTATACTTTGTATTTATCCTGCACATAAAAAATAAGTCAAATGCAAAACTATACAACAAATGAAAAGAAAGGACAGAGGCTCCTAGGCTTTCAAATTGTAGGACACTGAAGAAGCAAAACACCATGTATTCAGGTTGTCTGAGACTCTCTAATAAAATTGAAACTTGCCATAAAGCAATAAAACACAAAAGGGAAATAGCAGGATAATAGGATAACACTAAACTTGTTCAATTACCTCGTTCCCGTGGCTTCTCAACAGTATCACTATCATCACTCTCTCTAAACCAATTTGAAGCACTAAAGCAATTCCCAATCTTATGGCTGCTATCTGTTGGACAGTCCCTGAAAATAATTCCGATCTGGCATTACAATTTTAACATTCAAGTAGGTTAATACTATTGAGAAGATAACAAAAAAAAAAGGTTCTCGTATATATACTTCACCTTTGCTTTGAAATGATTGAGTCTGGAAACTACTAGTTCCCAGAAGAGCTCAATGAGCTCATTTGCAGCCAAAATCATCACATGCTCAACCTATAAATTCACAACAATGATATTAGAAACCTAACTCAAATAATGCCATTTGAAACATGACCACACTTAATCATTAGAAATAGTTCAAGTTAAGAGCCCCAACAGCACCTTCCTTTAATTAAAATGGACTACTCGGATGAAAATAAGAAACTCACATTAATTATCTCTCTTTCCTTCCCTTTAAGAAGCAAGACCTTCTTCCTGGAACTAGTATTTCCAGCAACTCCTTAAATAAAGGACAAAGTGTTAAGCAAATCCCTATTGAACACAATTAAATTGAAGAAAACAAAGCTAAACTATTAACTCATACAAAAATAGACAATGACTCCAAGAAACAGGGTACAGGGATTATGCTGATATCACAACTTATATTAGAAGAAAAACTCTCAATGCCTTAAATTCATTAAATAAAACAAATGTATACATTCAAAGAGGTTTTCAAACATGGGCCCCAAGCCGTAAATTAGACCTAAGGAGAAATAAATAACAACGAAATTCCAAACAAAATATAAACTTACCATTCTCATCCACTGTTTGGTTTGCATCTGAGGAAGCCACATTTGAAGTTTTACTTGAATGATGCTGATAACCTTGCCTGGGAACCAAAGTATAAATTGTTTTGTCCTTTCCAGTGGAACCTTTCCCTGTGTCTCTTGCAACATAACGTAGAAGTGAAAAGCAGACATTGTTAAGCACAAGTTAGAACCAAGATCATTCTCCATATCTGTGTGTGCAATTATAACTAGAGAATTATCAAATACTGGCACTGCTTTATGATGAACTAAAAATTTTATTTATAGTAAACTAATATATTAGTAACAATTTAAAGTGACCATTTTTTAATCACATCACTCTAAGTTCCATGGAATCTGATGGGTGAAAAATTAGATTTCTACTCAAACTCACCGGCAAGTGTATCGGGTCGCATAAAGTAGTAATAACTCACAAGAGTGAGGTCGATCCCACAGGGATTGATGGATCAAGTAACTTTAGTGAGGTGGTTAGTTTAGTCAAGCTAACAGTATTGAATGGAGTGAAAATTTGATAGCAGAATGTAACTTGCATGGAATTTAAATTTGAAAAAAGTAAATGAGCAAAAACGTAAAGAGCAAGGAATGTAAATTGACAGAATCTTAAATGACAAGAAAGGTAAATTGCATAAAATGTAAAGGGGGCTGGGTGCTAGAAATTAAATGAAGCAGTAGATCAAAGCTTAGAACAATTACAGAGGAATTTAAATTGCAGGAAAAGTACATTCAGATCAACAGAAAAGGGAATTGAGGTGCAGGGAATTTAAATTGCTTAGAATTGTAAATCAAGCTCACAGCAAACTCATGTAAAATTGCAAAAAGGGAAACTTGCAGAAGAAGATTGGTGTGCGAAATCGTGATCATTCCTTCCTTGGTAACGGCGCTAAAAACTCAATACACATGTTCATGTTCTTAATTCTAATTCACAACTTCGTACAACTAACCAGCAAGTGTACTGGGTCGTCCAAGTAATAAACCTTACGTGAGTAAGGGTCGATCCCACGGAGATTGTGGGCTTGAACCAAGCTATGGTCACCTTGTAAATCTCAGTCAGGCGGATTCAACTGATTTTATGAATTGATAAGTAAAAGATAAATAAAATATAAAATAGGATAGTGGTACTTATGTAATTCATTGGTGAGAATTTCAGATAAGCGTATAGAGATGCTTTCGTCCCTCTGAACCTCTGCTTTCCTGCTGTCTTCATCCAATCCTTCCTACTCCTTTCCATGGCAAGCTGTATGTTAGGCATTATCGTTGTCAATGGCCACCTGTCCTCTCAGTGAAAATAGTCCAATGCGCTGTCACTGCATGGCTAATCATCTGTCGTTTCTCGATCATACTGGAATAGGATCCATTGATCCTTTTGCGTCTGTCACTACGCCCAGCACTCGCGAGTTTGAAGCTCGTCACAGTCATTCAATCCCTGAATCCTACTCGAAATACCACAGACAAGGTTTAGACTTTTCAGATTCTCAAGAATGGCCATCCATGGGTTCTATCTTATACCACGAAGACACTAATAACTCGGACTCGGTCCCCTATATTAGATATCCAAGAGATATCCATTCAATCTAAGGTAGAACGGAAGTGGTTGTCAGGCACGCCTTCATAAGTTGAGAATGATGATGACTGTCACGATTGATGGATATTTTGGAAAACGAATTCCAAAACACCTAAAACTCACCGGCAAGTATACCGGGTCACATCAAGTAGTAAAACTCACGTGAGTGAGGTCGATCCCACAGGGATTGATGGATCAAGCAACTTTAGTGGGTGATTAGTTTAGTCAAGCTAACATTGAAGTGAATTATGTGAAATTGTAGCCAACAGAAAGTAAATGACAATGAATTTAAAGTTGCAGAATCTAAATTGACAAGTAACTTAAAGAGCAGGAAATGTAAATTGCAAAAATCTTAAATGACAAGAAATGTAAATTGCATGAAATATAAAGGGGAGTGGGTGCTAAAAATTAAAGAAAGCAATAGATCAAGCAACTGGAAATTTAAATTGCAGAAAGAATAAATCAAGATCACAACAACTCAAATGTAAAGTGCAGAGGAACAAAAGTGCAGGAAAGTAAATTGGGAACAAGGAGATCAGAGAGCAATCAATCCGAGAACCAGAATGTGAAATCAAATGCAGCAGATTTAAAACAGAAGTGCTTGAAGAATAAAAAAAAATAGAAAGTGAGTGTGCTTAATTTGCAGCAATTTTAAGGATGTTGAAGATCTCAGGAGTGGAAGAGACTAGAAAACAAGTCTAGATCTCAAATCCTTCTTAGACCCAACAAGAACAAGATGTAGGAAAATTAAAGATGAGAGTAATGAAGAGAACTTTGATTCAAATCACAACCCAATTGAAAGTTTGCAGAAGAAGAAAATAGAGAAAATTCTCAAGGTGAGATTGAAACAGAATTTCTTCAATTCTCAACCCAAGATTCAAGACAAGAATGAAAACTAAGAGAGAGCTCTCTAATGGAGCCCCCCTATACTCTCTCAATCGGCCTCCTCCATAAGAACAGTTGTTCTGCAGCAAGGTGAAGAGTTGGGGCTTCAATTCAAAGTTATTTGCATCGACATTTGGGGTAAGGATGCTACTCCCACAATGCCTTGGATTAGCAAATGTATATGAAGCCAATACTCTCCTTTGGGGCTGACCATTGTCGTTGGCCACTCCCACTTGTGGATTTGTCGGATTTTCCTCCATTTCTTGGTTCTCTTCTCAACCTCCAAAGTGTTTCAGGATCAAAATGTATGGATTCATCGCTTCTTCCTCCTGACATAAACACAGAACCAAGAACCAAAATTAAGCACTCTATTGCTAGAGTGAAGTTAGTGTTAACTTAAGCAAAAATTCAAACAGTTAGTATGCTTAGTAAAAAGAAAAAGAAAAAGTGCTTAATCTAGATCTCCACTTCACTTAATCATTGTCAATCTATTTCAATCCCCGGCAACGGTGCCAAAAACTTGATGTGTATTTTTGGAAAACGAATTCCAAACACACAAATCTAACCGGCAAGTGTACCGGGTCGCATCAAGTAATAATAACTCACGTGAGTGAGGTCGATCCCATAGGGATTGAAGGATTGAGCAATTTTAGTTTAGTGGGTGATTTAGTCAGGCGAACAAGAGTTGATTTAAGTGATTTGTAATTGACAGAAGCTAAATTGCATGAATTGTAAATGGGGATGGAAAATTTGCAGGGAATTAAAGAGAACAGAAAATAAAAGTGCTGAATCTTAAAGAACAAGAAATTAAATGGCAGAAACGTAGAACGTAAGAAATGTAAATTGTGGAATCTTAGAGTGCAAGAAATGTAAATGGCTTGAATGGTAAATAGGTCAGGGATGTGGGATTGCAAGAATTAAACAAAAGAACAGCAAATCTCAACACATGGAAGAGTAGAAGATGACTTGAATTAAATCGGATCTAGAATGGAAACGTAAATGAACTTGAAAAGCATTCAACAGAGAAAATAAAATGATGGCTCCAGATCTCAGGACCCAAGAGACTAGATAACCAAGTCTAGATCTCAATGCCTTCCTAGATCCAAATTTAGAATTCAATTGCAAGAAAAGTAAAGATCAAGCAGTAGAAGAAGCAAAACCAAATTCAATTTCCAAAAGTTGCAGTAAAGTGAGACAGAGAGATCTCAAGGTGAGATTGAGACAGAATTTCCTCAATTCTCAACACCTAAGATTCAAGACAAGTGTAAATGAAATTTAAAACAAGAAAACTAAGAGGAAGAAAATTCAATTCCCCTTCCCCAAGACTCAGAATCTCAAAATAACTTCTAAACAAAAGCTCTCCAAAATTACACAGCAAAACTAAAAGGAAAAGCTCCCCAGAAAACTTAAATTCTAAGCTATTTATACACTCTCTTCAAATGATCTTCAAGCCTTGAATTGGGCCCTTGCTCTTGATGGAATTGGGTTGACAAAAGCCTCTGTTGATTGCTCTTGGTGTTGGAAAGAAACCCACTTGTAAACCGGGCCATGAACCATTTAAGTTTGAGTTAAAGTTTGAGGCAAACTTTGACTCAAACTTTTTTTAGCAGATTGCCCTTTTGTGCTGCCATCCACGTTTGGCTCAAAGTTTGAGGTCAAACTTGAGCTCAAACGTGGCTCCTCCCTTGCATCTCTTTTGGCCAACGTTTGGCCCAACGTTTGAGCCAAACGTCGGCGCAAACATGGCTCAATTAAACCTTCAATCAGGGACTCTTCTTCATGCTACAATGGCGCCAACGTTTGACCCCAAGTTTGAGGCAAGCGTTGGCGCAAGCTTTTTGGCCTCGTGGGTGAAATTTTTCAAGCCAACGTTTGACCTCAAGTGATGCCAGGGCATCTTGGCCAGTTTCACTGACCTTTTCTTTACTGTTTTTAGGTTAGTTTCATGCATTTCTTTAGGAAATAAGCTAGTTTTGGGTAGATATTCACCTATGCCTTGATTCAAGCATACATTGTGCATTTTACATAATTTCATGAGGATTTTGCATAAGTTTAGTGACAAATATTATGTTGCATTACTCATGACTTGGACTAGAGCTTTGATGCACTTTATTGCTTGATTTCAGGACCAAAAGGAAGCAAGAAAAAGGGAGGTAACTTGCAAGGTTAATGAGAAAAGTGATTGCCAATAACACTCTCAAAAAGCCATCAATGCCCACGTTAGAGAGTCACGTTAACTAAGTTAACGTGAACTCTAACGTGGAGAAGAGAAGTTGAGCCAACGTTAGTGACACTTAACATTGTCACTAACGTTTGCAATTACTCATAAGTGGCCACGTTAGAAGCCACGTTAACCTAGTTAACGTGGCCTCTAACGTTAAGGGGGAAGAGAAGCCAACGTTAGTGACACTCAACATTGTCACTAACGTTGGCCTATGATGCAAAGTACCACGTTAACTCCCACGTTAACTTGGTTAACGTGGGAACTAACGTAAGGGATGAAGAGTTGTCGACAACGTTAGTGACACTCAACATTGTCACTAACGTTGAAGCAACCACAGAACCCCCAAGAGTCACGTTAACTTCCACGTTAACTTGGTTAACGTGGAAGCTAACGATGAGGAATGAAGGATGAGCCAACGTTAGTGACACTCAACATTGTCACTAACGTTGGGATGGCTAAGGATGGCCACGTTAGAAACCACGTTAACCTAGTTAACGAGGACCCTAACGTGAGACCTAGGGGCACATAGGAACGTTAGTGACAATGTTGAATGTCACTAATGTTCTCGAAGGATGGCAAAGGCCACGTTAGAAGCCACGTTAACCTAGTTAACGTGGGCTTTAACGTGAAGCAAGAAGGGGCACACTGGAACGTTAGTGATAATGTTGAGTGTCACTAACGTTCTCGAAGGTTCACAAGGCAACGTCAAAAGCCACGTTAACCTAGTTAACGTGGGTTTTAACGTGAGGCAAAGGGGTGCATTGGAACGTTAGTGACAATGTTAAGTGTCACTAACGTTCTCGAACTTATATTCTCACTAAATATTAACACCCCTAACGTCCTGAACTAAAGTCTCCGCCCATTTCGTACTTTCTCTCTACAAGTAAAGCCAAGCCCAAATAAAGAAAGGAACTACTTCAAACTCAAGATCCAAAGGCCCAAGACTTGAAGAATCACACTAGAAGCTGAGAAGAGTAGTATATATAGGAGTAGCTTTGAATTGAGAAGAAGTTCTGGAGGCTGGGAAAAAGAGAACTACTCTCTGTATTTTACTTTCTTTGCAATTTCTAGTTTTATGATGTATTCTCCATCTTTGTTTTCATTTTCAAGAGCTATGAACAACTAAACCCCTTTCATTGGGTTAGGGAGCTCTGTTGTAATTTGATGGATCAATACTAATTTCCATTATTCTTCTTCTATCTTTCCTTTTGATTTTACTTGAAAGCTTTCGATCTTCATCCAATTGAGTAGTTATCTTGGAAGAGAAGCTATTCAAACTTGGATCTCTTTTGAACCTTGAAAGAGGAATGAAGAGATCAAGCTAGAAATGCTTTCTCATGCTGGACCAAATTGGGTTTGGATGGGTATGTGACTATAACCCTCTCAATACTTGATTTGGGAAATGCATGTGGTATAATCAGTGACCATACTTCATCTCTTCTCTTGAGCAATTGACCAAGGAATTGGCTATTGATCAAGATTTGAGAGATTGAATTGCAAGAAATTGTAATTCAATCACTTAAGATTGCCAAGGAGATCAATGAGTGCATTGATTGAGGAAGAGATGAAAATGAACTTGATCCGGAGAATCGCAACATCTCCTAAGCCCAATGAACTCCCCATCTCTGATCTTACCCATTCTCTTTAATTTCTGCCATTTACTTTTATGAGCAAATCCCCCATTCCCATTTACAATTCTGCATTTTATTTTCAGTCATTTACTTCCAGTCCTTTAATTCTAGCATTTACTTTTCTGTTATTTACATTCCCGCCATTTTATTTTCTGCAACTCTCAACCCAAATTCTAGATTCTCTCAACTAGAACATTCTTCTAATTAAAGTTTCTTGATCAATCAATCCCTGTGGGATTCGACCTTACTCTATTGTGAGTTTTTACTTGATGACAACTTCGGTACACTTGCCGAAGGGAGATTTGTTGAGAGACAAGTTTTCCGCGCATCATCAAGTTTGAGGCAAATGTTGGCGCAAGCTTTTTGCTTCCCTGGGTGAGATTTTTGCAAACCAACGTTTGACCTCAAGTTTGAGGCAAACGTTGGCGCAAGCTTTTGGCTTCCCTGGGTGAAATTTTGCTTTTCCTCACGTTTGAGCTTAAGTTTGAGGCAAACTTTAGCTCAAACGTGAGTCCTCCCTTTTGCCCTTTCCATCTTCTTTTCTTCAACCTTCTTCAAAGCTTTTTCACCTATCATCAATCAATCAAAAGTATCAAAGCTATGCTCCAAATCATGAGATTGTTTCTCTTTCATAATATATGACAATTATAGCACAAAATCTCATGAAAATGCATCAATTTATCCATGGTTGATTGAATCAAAGGAAACATGAAATTCTACCCAATTGGCTTACTTATGGCTCAAGAAAGTGCATAAAATCTATTGAAAACAAAAGAAAAAGGCTAGTGAAACTAGGCTAAGATGACCTGTCATCAACGATCATCACATCCATCATATTGAAGTGCGAATGAATATCTTAGAAGCGGAATAAGTTGAATTAAATAGAAAAACAGTAGTACTTTGCATTAATCTTTGAGGAACAGCAGAGCTCCACACCTTAATCTATGGTGTGTAGAAACTCTACCGTTGAAAATACACAAGTGATAAATGTTCAGGCATGGCCGAATGGCCAGCCCTAACAAAAGTCTAAGATTGCATAAAACTAATCAAAGATGATCCCAAGATATAAATACAATAATAAAAAGTCCTATTTATACTAAACTAGTTACTAAGGTTTACAGAAATGAGTAAATGATGCAGAAATCCACTTTTGGGGCCCACTTGATGTGTGCTTGGGCTGAGCATTGAGCTTTAGGCATGTAGAGGCTTCTCTTGGAGTTGAACGCTAGTTTGTAACCTGTTTCTGGCGTTTAACTCCACTTTGCAACCTATTTCTAGCGTTTAACTCCAGAATGCAGCATGGAACTGGCGTTCAACGCCAGTTTGCGTCATCTAAACTTGGGCAAAGTATGGACTATTATATATTGCTGGAAAGCCCTGGATGTCGACTTTCCTATGCAATTGAGAGCGCACCATTTGGAGATCTTTAGCTCCAGAAAATCTACTTTGAATGCAGGGAGGTCAGAATCCAACAGCATCTGCAGTCCTTCTTCAACCTCTGAATCTGATTTTTGCTCAAGTCCCTCAATTTCAGCCAGAAAATACCTGAAATCACAGAAAAACACAAAAACTTATAGTAAAGTCCAGAAATGTGATTTTTATTTAAAAACTAATAAAAATATACTAAAAACTAACTAAATTATACTGAAAACTAGGAAAAAACAATGCAAAAAAGCGTATAAATTCTCCGCTCATCACAACACCAAACTTAAATTGTTGCTTGTCCCCAAGCAACTGAAAATCAAATAGGATAAAAAGAAGAGAATATACTATAAATTCCAAAATATCAATGAAACTTAGCTCCAATCAGATGAGCGGGACTTGTAGCTTTTTGCCTCTTGAATAGTTTTGGCATCTCGCTTTATCCATGAGGTTCAGAATGATTGGCATCTATAGGAACTCAGAGTTAAGATAGTGTTATTGATTCTCCTAGTTCAATATGCTGATTCTTGAACACAGCTACTTTATGAGTCTTGGCCGTGGCCCTAAGCACTTTGTTTTCCAGTATTACCACCAGATACATAAATGCCACAGACACATAACTGGGTGAACCTTTTCAGATTGTGACTCAGCTTTGCTAAAGTCCCCAATTAGAGGTGTCCAGGGTTCTTAAGCACACTCTCTTTTTTCTTTTTGCTTTGGACCTTGACTTTAACCGCCCAGTCTCAAGTTTTCACTTGACACCTTCACGCCACAAGCACATAGTTAGGGACAGCTTGGTTTAGCCGCTTAGACCAGGATTTTATTCCTTTAGGTCCTCCTATCCACTGATGCTCAAAGCCTTGGATCCTTTTTATTATCCTTGCCTTTTGGTTTTAAGGGTTATTGGGTTTTTTGATATTGCCTTTTGGTTTAAAGAGCTTTTGGCTTTTTCTGCTTGCTTTTTCTTTTTTTCTTTTTTTTTTGCCATATTTTTTTTTTCTGCAACCTTTTGTATTCACTGCTTTTTCTTGCTTCAAGAATCATTTTTTTGATTTTTCAGATTATTAAATAACATTTCTCCTTTTCATCATTCTTTCAAGATCCAACATATTTAACATTCATAAACATCAAATTAAAAAGACATATGCACTGTTCAAGCATACATTCAGAAAACAAAAAGTATTGCCACCACATCTTAAACTAGTTTCAAGGATGAATTCGAAACCATGTACTTCTTGTTCTTTTGTTTTTAGAAAAGTTTTAATTTAAGAGAGGTGATGGATTCATATTCATAACTTTAAGGCATAGACACTTAGACACTAGTGATCATATAGTAAAGACACAAACATAAATAAAACATAAAGCATAATAAACGAAAAACAGAAAGTAAGAACAAGGAGATTAAGGAACGGGTCCACCTTAGTGAGGGTGGCGTCTTCCTCTTCTTGAAGAACCAATGGTGCTCTTGAGCTCCTTTATGTCTCTTCCTTGTCTTTGTTGCTCCTCCCTCATAGTTCTTTGATCTTCTCTAATCTCATGGAGGATGATGGAGTGCTCTTGGTGCTCCATCCTTAGTTGTCCCATGTTGGAACTTAATTCTCCTAGGAAAGTGTTGATTTGCTCCTAATAGTTTTGTGGAGGGAAGTGCATCCCTTGAGGCATTAGTGGTTATGGAAAAACAAAAAAAAGCAATGCTTTTTTTCCATACCAAACTTAAAGTATTTGCTCGTCCTCGAGCAAAAGAAGAAAGAAAGGATGAGAAGAAGAAGAGATAGAGAAGATGGAGGTGTGTGAATGGTTCGGCCAGGGGGGTTTAGGTGGTAATAACGTGTGAAAAGGAAAGAGTGATGGTTTGAATTTAAGTGGGTGGGTGTAGGTGGGTTGTATGATGGTTTTGGAGGAGTAATGGAAGTGATTGGTAGAGATTAATTGAGGAAGAATGTTATGAAAAGGTGTGAAGATGAGAGAAGAAGTGGTGGGGATCCTGTGGGGTCCACAGATCCAGTGGGGCCAAGAACTTAACATCCCTGCTCCAATTAGGCGTGTAAAATGCCCTTGCTGTGCAATCCTGGCATTTAACGCCAGACTGCTGCTTGTTTCTGGCGTTAAACGCCCAAATGTATCCTGTTTCTGGCGTTTAACGCCAGGTAGATGCTTGTTTCTGGCGTTAAACGCCAGCTTGATGCCTGTTTCTGGCGTTAAACGCCAAACAGATGCTTGTTCTTGGCGTTTAAACTCCAGACTGCTCTTCTCCAGGGTGTGCTGTTTTCAATGCTATTTTTCATTCTATTTTTGATTTTTCAGTAGTTTTTGTGACTTCACATGATCATCAACCTAATAAAACACGAAATAACAAAAAGAAAATAAAATAGATATGATTAAATAACATTGGGTTGCCTCCCAACAAGCGCTTCTTTAATGTCAATAGTTTGACAGTGAGCTCTCATGGAGCCTCACAGATAATCAGAGCAAGGTTGGAACCTCCCAACACCAAACTTAGAGTTTGAATGTGGGGGTTCAACACCAAACTTAGAGTTTGGTTGTGGCCTCCCAACACCAAACTTAGAGTTTGACTGTGGGGGCTTTGGTTGACTCTGCAGTGAGAGAAGCTTTTCATGCTTCCTCTCCATGGTTACAGAAGGAGATCTTTGAGTTTCAAACACAAGGTTATCCTCATTCAGTTGGAGGACCAATTCTCCTCTGTCTACATTAATCACAGCTCTTGCTGTGGCTAGGAAGGGTCTTCCAAGGATGATGGATTCATCCTCATCCTTCCTAGTGTCTAGGATTATGAAATTAGCAGGGATGTAAAGGCCTTCAACCTTTACTAACACGTCCTCTACTAGTCCATAAGCCTATTTTCTTGAGTTGTCTGCCATCTCTAATGAGATTCTGGCAGCTTGCACCTCAAAGATTCCCAGTTTCTCCATTACAGAGAGTGGCATGAGGTTTATCCCTGATCCAAGGTCACATAGAGCCTTCTCAAAGGTCATGGTGCCTATGGTACAAGGTATTAAGAACTTTCCAGGATCCTGTTTCTTCTGAGGCAATCTCAGTTGATCCAGATCACTTAGTTCATTGATGAGCAAGGGAGGTTCATCTTCCCAAGTTTTATTACCAAATAATTTGGCATTCAGCTTCATGATTGCACCAAGGTACTTGGGAACTTGCTCTTCAGTAACATCCTCATTCTCTTCAGAAGAAGAGTATTCATCAGAGCGCATGAATGGCATAAGGAAGTTTAATGGAATCTCTATGGTCTCCAGATGAGCCTCAGAGTCCTTTGGTTCCTCAGAGGGAAACTCCTTATTGATCTCTGGATGTCCCAGGAGGTCTTCCTCACTGGGGTTCACGTCCTCTCCCTCCCTTGTAGGTTCGGCCATGATGATCAATTCAATGGCCTTGCACTCTCCTTTTGGGTTTTCTTCTGTATTGCTTGGGAGAGTACTAGGAGGGGTTTCAGTGATCCTTTTACTCAGCTGGCCCACTTGTGTTTCCAATATTTCTAATGGAGGACCTTGTTTCATTTATGAAACTTAGAGTGGCCTTAGATAGATTAGAGACTATATTTGCCAAGCTAGATGGGGTTTGCTCAGAACTCTTTGTCTTTTGCTGAGTGGATGATGAAAAGGCTTGCTATTGCTAAACCTGTTTCTTCCACCATTATTAAAGCCTTGTTGAGGCTTTTGTTGATCCTTCCATGAGAGATTTGGGTGATTTCTCCATGAGGGATTATAGGTGTTTCCATAGGGTTCACCCATGTAATTCACCTTTGCTATTGCAGGGTTCTCAGAATCATAAGCTTCTTCCTCAGAAGATGCCTCTTGAGTAGTGTTGGATGCATCTTGCATTTCATTCAGAATCTGAGAAATCATATTGACTTGCTGAGTCAATATTTTGTTCTGAGCCAATATGGCATTCAGAGTATCAATTTCAAGAACTCCCTTCTTCTGAGGCGTCCCATTACTTATAGGATTCCTCTCAGAAGTGTACATCAACTTGAGTTCTTGAGCTTCTGCAGGCATTTTCTTTAGGTAAATGGATCCACCTGCAAAATGGTCCAATGGCATCTTTGATAATTCAGACAGACCATCATAGAATATATCCAGGATGGTCCATTCGGAAAGCATGTTAGAAGGACACTTTTTGGTCAGTTCCTTGTATCTCTCCTAAGCTTCATAGAGGGATTCACCTTCCTTTTGTCTGAAGGTTTAAACATCCACTCTAAGCTTACTAAGCTTTTGAAGAGGAAAAAACTTGGCTAAGAAAGTCGTGACCAACTTATCCCAAGAGTTCAGGCTTTCTTTAGGTTGAGAGTCTAACCATATTCTAGCTCTGTCTCTTACAGCAAATGGGAAAAGCATAAGCCTGTAGACCTCGGAATTAACCCCATTGGTCTTAACAGTATCACATATCTGCAAGAATTTAGTTAAGAACTGAAAAAGATCTTCTGATGGAAGTCCATAAAACTTGCAGTTCTGTTGCATCAGAGAAACTAATTGAGGTTTCAGCTCAAAATTGTTTGCTCCAATGGTAGGGATTCAGATGCTTCTTCCATGTAAATTGGAATTAGGTGTAGTAAAGTCACCAAGCATCTTCCTTTCATTGTTATTATTTTCAGCCATGTCTCCTTCTTTTTCTAAATTTTCAGTCAGATTTTCTCCAGAGAGTTGTGCTTTAGCTTCCCTTAGCTTCATCTTCAGAGTTCTTTCAGGTTCAGGATCGGCTTCAACAAGAATGTTCTTGTCCTTGTTCCTGCTCATATGAAAAAGAAGAGAACACCAAAGAAAATATGGAATCCTCTATGTCACAGTATAGAGATTCCTTATGCAAGTATAAGAAGAGAAGAATGTAACAAGGAGAAGAGGAAAAACTCGAACACAGAGAGGAAGATGGTGTTCGAATTTTGGGTGGAAGAGAAGTGTTAGTAGATGAATAAATAATTAGAAGGAGATGAGAGAATGAATTTCGAAAATAAAAATAAAAAAATATTTTTGTTTTGAATTTAAAATTAAAAATTAAAATTCAAAAATTTTAAAAAAGAAAAACGAAATTAAATTAAATTAAAATCAATTAGTTAATTAAAAAGGAATTTTGAAAAAGATGAAGGTGATTTTCGAAAATTAGAAAGAGAGAGTTAGTTAGGTAGTTTTGAAAAAGATAAGAATCAAACAAAAAGATAGGATTAGTTTGAAAAAGATTTGAAAATTAATTTTTGAAAAGATAAGAGGTTAGAAAAGAAGTTAGAAAAGATTTTGAAATTGATTTTGAAAAGATGTGATTGAAACTTATTTTGAAAAAGATTTGAAAAAGAAATTTAAAAATATTTGATTTTGAAATCAAAGTTGATTACTTGACTAACAAGAAACTAAAAGATAAGATTTAAAATTTTAAAGATTGAACCTTTCTTACTAGGCAAGTAACAAACTTAAAATTTTAGAATCAATCATACTAAATGCTAATAAGATTTTCGAAAATTATGAAAAAGATTTTTGAAAATTTCGAAAATTATGAAAGAAAAATGAGAAAGATTTGATTTTTGAAAAAGATTTGAAAAAGATAGAATTTTTAAATTGAAAATTTGATTTGACTCATAAGAAACAACTAGATTTTAAAAATTTTTTAAAAAGTCAACTCAAATTTTTGAGTTTGATGAGAAGAAAAAGGGAAAGATATTTTTTTGATTTTTGAATTTTTAATGATGAAAGAGAAAAACACAAAATTGACACAAAACATAGAAATTATGAATCAAAATAACTAATGAATGGAAGAACACTTTGAATGTCAAGATGAACACCAAGAACACTTTGAAGATCAAGATGAACATCAAGACTTATTTTTGAAAATTTTTAAGAAAAGAAAAACATCCAAGACACCAAACTTAGAAATTTTTAATATTTAGACACTAACAAATTAAAATTACATATGGAAAACAAGAAAAGATGCAAAACAAGAAAATTTTAAAGATCAAACAAGAAAACTTATCAAGAATAACTTGTAGATCATGAAGAACAAGAAAGAAACTCAATGCATGTGTTTTCGAAAATTTTTTAAGAAAAATAAAAGGATGCAATTGACACCAAACTTAAAAATTGACACAAAACTCAAATAAGAATCACAAAATTATTTTTGATTTTATGATTTTATTAAATTTTTTTTGATTTTTCGAAAATTAATTGAGAAAAACGAAAAAGAAGAAATCTTTTTTTTCGAAAATAAATAAAAGTAAAAAGCTTAAAAATAAAATAAAATTACCTAATCTGAGCAACAAGATGAACTGTCAGTTGTCCAAACTCGAACGATCCCCGGCAACGGCACCAAAAACTTGGTGTGTGAAATCGTGATCATTCCTTCCTTGGTAACGCCGCTAAAAACTCAATACGCACGTTCATGTTCTTAATTCTGTTTCACAACTTCATACAACTAACCAGCAAGTGCACTGGGTCATCCAAGTAATAAACCTTACGTGAGTAAGGGTCGATCCCACGGAGATTGTCGGCTTGAAGCAAGCTATGGTCACCTTGTAAATCTCAGTCAGGCGGATTCAACTGATTTTATGAATTGATAAGTAAAAGATAAATAAAATATAAAATAGGATAGTGGTATTTATGTAATTCATTGGTGAGAATTTCAAATAAGCGTATAGAGATGCTTTCGTCCCTCTGAACCTCTGCTTTCCTGCTGTCTGCATACAATCCTTCCTACTCCTTTCAATGGCAAGCTGTATGTTAGGCATCACCGTTGTCAATGGCCACCTGTCCTCTCAGTGAAAATGGTCCAATGCGCTGTCACTGCATGGCTAATCATCTCTCGGTTCTTGATCATACTGGAATAGGATCCATTGATCCTTTTGCGTCTGTCACTATGCCCAGCACTCGCGAGTTTGAAGCTCGTCACAGTCATTCAATCCCTGAATCCTACTCGGAATACCACAAACAAGGTTTAGACTTTCCGGATTCTCAAGAATGGCTGTCCATGGGTTCTAACTTATACCATGAAGACACTAATATCTTGGACTCGGTCCCCTATATTAGATATCCAAGAGATATCCATTCAATCTAAGGTAGAACGGAAGTGGTTGTCAGGCACACGTTCATAAGTTGAGAATGATGAATATCTTAGAAGTGGAATAAGTTGAATTGAATAGAAAAATAGTAGTACTTTGCATTAATCTTTGAGGAAAAGCAGAGCTCCACATCTTAATCTATGGTGTGTAGAAACTCTATCGTTGAAATACACAAGTGATAAATGTTCAGGCATGGCCGAATGGCCAGCCCTCACAAAAGTCTAAGATAGCATAAAACTAATCAAAGATGATCCCAAGATATAAATACAATAGTAAAAAGACCTATTTATACTAAAATAGTTACTAGGGTTTACAGAAATGAGTAAATGTAAATGATGCAGAAATTCACTTCTGGGGCCCACTTGATGTGTGCTTGGGCTGATCATTGAGCTTTACACGTGTAGAGGCTTCTCTTGGATTTGAACGCCAGTTTGTAACCTGTTTCTGGCGTTTAACTCCACTTTGCAACCTGTTTCTGGCGTTTAACTCCAGAATGCAGCATGGAACTAGCGTTCAACGCCAGTTTGCGTCATTTAAACTTGGGAAAAGTATGGACTATTATATATTGCTGAAAAGCCCTGGATGTCTACTTTCCAACGCAATTGAGAGCGCGCCATTTGGAGTTTTGTAGCTCCAGAAAATCCACTTTGAGTGCAGGGCGGTCAGAATCCAACAGCATCTGCAGTCCTTCTTCAACCTCTGAATCTGATTTTTGCTCAGGTCCCTCAATTTCAGCCAGAAAATACCTGAAATCACAGAAAAACACAAAAACTCATAGTAAAGTCCAGAAATGTGATTTTTATTTAAAAACTAATAAAAATATACTAAAAACTAACTAAATTATACTGAAAACTATGGAAAAACAATGCCAAAAAATATATAAATTATCCGCTCATCAAAGATTATCAAAAATTGAAATTTGCATAAGCTAAATTGAATTGCAACACTGAAATGTAAAAATTTCAGAAAAATTAAAGTGTTTCAAAGAGAACTTTCTATTCTACCCTACTCCTAATCCTATTGCTCTCTAGCAGAGCCAACCTTTTTAATGAAATGAAATTGATGCCTTTATATAGGCTTTACAAAATGAAAAATGAAATTAAAATTGAAAACATAAATGAAATTCCTAATCTAGCTTTTTCTCGTGCCTTTGAGTCATGTTAATGGGCTTTGGTTGCTTTTGATTTGAATGAGAGTGGATCTGGATGCATTTGGTGGCTTGGGTCTGTGAAGAATTGGATCCAAGATGGCACTTGATGGCATGGGTCAAGATGCACTTGGTAACACTCCCAGTGGAGCGTTCAGTTTGGAAGTGAACGTTATGTTCACTTGTCATGTGTGCTCCCTTGGGTGCGCCAATTTCCCTCCTAGCGTTGCCATAGTGAACGCTACGTTCACTCTTCAAATGCTGCCTCTCTTGGTTGCTTCCTTGGTGCACTTGTTTCTTCGAAAATGTTCACTTAGTGAATGTGGCGTTCACTTTTTGAATGCTACCATTTTTGCTGAGCCTTCCTTGGTTGGTTTTTGGACCTTAAAGATTCCAATCACTTGTGCTTTAATTTCATGCTAAATATAGATTGCTATATATCGTTGGAAGGCTTTGAATGTCAGCTTTCCAACGCAACTGTAAGCACATCAATTGGACATCTGTAGCTCAAGTTATGGTCCTTTGAAGAAGGCATGGTTATGCTGTTTTGGAGGCCAAAAACGTTCACTAAAGTGAACGTGACGTTCACTAAAGTGAACGTGACGTTCACTTGCTTGAACCCTGCATTGGAGGCTAAATTTAGCACCAGCTTTTGAGGCCCAAACTTAATGTTCACCCATACTATTATATATCGTTGGAAAGCCTTGAATGTCTACTTTCCAATGCATTTGAGAGCTAATCATTTAAAGCTTTATTGCTCAATTTATCTTCCTTGGAAGGTGAAGAGGTCAGCTAGCCTTACTGCAGGTTGATACTATGTTCAACTTTGCACTTTTGGGGTAAGTTTTCTCCCTCAGATTTAGTGTCTGATGAGTGGAAAAGCGATTCTACACAACTCACCGGCAAGTGTACCGGGTCGCATCAAGTAGTAATTACTCACATGAGTGAGGTCGATCCCACAGGGATTGATGGATTGAACAATTTTAGTTAGGTGGTTAGTTTAGTTAAGCAAACAGTTGATGAATTGAGTGATTTTGATTGACAGAAACTAAATTTCAAGTAAATAAAGGTGTAGAGGGGAAATTGACAGAAAAGTAAAGTGCAGAGGAGTAAATTGCATAAAACTTAAAGAACAAGAAAGTAAAAGAGCTGAAACTTAAATTGCAAGAAAAGTAAATTGCAGAAACTTAAACTACAAGAAATATAAATTGCTGAATCTAAATTGCTAAGAATTGTAAATTGCTTGAAGAGTAAAAGGGATTTGGGTGCTGGAATTCAGAATTCAACAAGAAAATGTAATCTGAAGCAAATCAGAAAGCTATTAGATGAAGGGATTTAATTCAGTAGAAAAACAAAAAGGAAAATTTCTTGGAGAAACAAACAGCAAGAGAACTTTATTCAATTATGAAAACCTAAAAAGAAATTGAAGATTGAAGAAGAGAAATGAGATTAGAAAGCAGATCTAGATCTCAATTGATCTCTTGATCAAGCAGAAAAGTAATTGCAGAAGAAATGAAAATTAAAACAGTAAATGAAACTTAGATCCAATTCTCAAATTCCCAAAACAAAAAAGTAAAAGTTGCAGAAGAAGAAAATAAAAATAGAAACTAAACTCAGATTCAACTTTTAGAACAATTGAGAAGAGAGGCAAAAAGATGATTCTCAAACTTAGAAACAATGAAGCTCTTCAATCTCAATTCAAATTCTAAGAATAGATAGCAGAAGTTGCAGAAGAAATAAAAATGTAGAAAGAAAAACTCATATACCAATTCCCAAATTTAGCACAATTCAAATCAAAGTGAAAACTGAAATGGAGCTAAAAGTACCAAGGTAAAAGTTAAATGAGCTAAAAGATCCCTTTACAAATAAAATTAACTCCTATTTATACACTTTCTATTTTTGGTTTTCAGAATTTGGAGTGGGCTTTTCAAGTTGGTGAAGAAGTGGATCCAAGATCGCTTTTGATTGAAGATTGGAACATGGGCTACCTCTAGTGGAGCGCTCAGTTAAGAAAGAAAACGTAGCGCTCCCTTGCCTTGTGCCTCCCTTGTAGTGTAGCGCTCAGTGAAGAGTTTTAACGTAGCGCTACATGCCTTGTATGTTGGTTTCCACTTTCGATCCCTGGCTGTCCCCTTTTGCCAATTTCCTCATCATGTGTAGTGCTCAGTGAATGAAGAGAACGTAGGCCCTTTCTATGCATGTGTGCCCCTCTTCGACCCTTGCTGGCTTCCTTTTGATAGCAATTTCCTTACTTGGTGTAGTGTAGCACGCCTTTGTGTGCATGGTTCGAACCTGGCTGCTTTATTTTGGCCAATTTCCTTGTACTAAGTATTGTTGTGTAGAACTCAGTAAAGTGCTTGCAACGTAGCGCCCTTCTTTGCTTGCGCATGGTTCCCATTTTGAACCTTGGTGCTCCCCCTTGGCTTCAATGTGCCTTGCTTTTCTTCTTTTGCCATGCCCAAAAATGTTAAAACATTTTAATGTAGCGCTCAATTAATTGAACACCGGGCTTGTTTGCTGAGCTTCTTTTCGCGCTCCGTTGTGTACATTGAACGCTATGCTTGGCTTTGCTTTGGTGAGCTTTGTCCTCTAGCATTCAATTTATGAACGCTTCGCTCAATTAGTGAGCGCTATGCTTGGTTCCTTGAATGCTACGCTTTTATGGCTATGGCCACACTTTGGTTGAACACGCTTTCATGGTTCTTTTTTTCTTCTCCTACAAGCAACCAAATAAACGTATCACAGTATCACCAAATTCACAAGGTTTCTAAATCCTTCATAAAATCAACTAATTCTAGCTTAAACCTTATGATTTTGTGTTAATTAAATATTGGTTGATTGATTTAACATAACCATGAAAATTCACTCCAAATCACTTACTTATAGTGCAAGAAAGTGAATAAAACCTAATGAAACAAGTGAAAAATGCTTGAAAAGCTAGTATCAGATGACTTGTCATCACAACACCAAACTTAAACCTTGCTTGTCCCCAAGCAAGCACTAAACATAAGAAGAAATGAAATGAAACAAAGAAGCATGCATGTCCTTATTTAGCATATAATTGAACTTGGTTCATGGGGTTTTATGCAGACAAATGTAGCTCAATTATTCTTAGCTATCTGATACGAAATGTCTCTTTGATGGTTTACTAGAGTTGCTGCTATAATGCCTTGCTTTTTGATTGATCCTTGTTAGCTTTTTCTTTCTTTCGTTTGCTTAGAAAGCTTATTTCTTAATGAAAGCTTGGTGGCAAGTGTTGAAGCAGCTTTTTGGCTCAATTTTTGCTCAACACTTCTTCACCACAGACACTTGACTCACAATTTCTTCCTAGGAACATTGATACCCAGCATCTCTTTGGATCACTAAATGCTTTGTAACTAGGTTGCCCTTGATAATGGACTTTCGGCTGGCAATCCCAGATTAGTTAATCCAAGTGGCCAAGTTTTAAAATACTCCTCAGAACCTAATTGTCCAAGCATATCCTAGTACAAAAGTACCACAGGCATATGTCCTAAGGTCAAATTTATTGGTGTCTAGCCTTATTGTTTGTTTCTTTGCCAATTCTTGGCTTTTCTTTTTTTTCTTTCTTACTTTGATCATTCTCAAGGGGATATTCATTAATAAAAGGTTTTAGAAGCAACCTAATTCACACTTCAAGGAACATTTTATAATGCAGTTTTTATTATTGAGCTAATCATTAAATCAAGCAAGTACCACCACTGAATTTCATTCTAATTCCTACAAGATTGGACAATCACTTTCTGTTTCAAACATTTTTTTTATTCATGCAGAGGGGAACAAAATAGAATTTAAGCAAGTGATTGATAACAAGTACAATGCAGGCTAGCATTCTTAGCAAACATCTCCACTTACACCTAATTGAACACTTCAGCAAGACATATAGGAATCTCCAAGTTAAAACACAGCAAAAAAGATTAAGTGTCTATACAACCTGGGATTGTCTCTCAGCTTTTCTTCTGTCATCATTATTTCTCTCTATTGTACCTCCTTGGGATGATCATGCATATTACTTCTCAAGGTTGAATGTTTTCCTACACAATCCTTAGAAGTTGCTTGTTTCCCAAGCCCTTAGGTAAATGGTTAATATAAAGAATCTGTTTGTAGGCTTTTAAACTTACTTTGGTGTGTGAACACCAAACTTGGTTCCTTGCCAATGTCTCTTACGCAACAAGTCAACCATTTATATGAAACATTGTGCTTTTGCTGAGGGTCACAAAACTAAAAACTAGAAAATAGACAATGGCTAAGTAGTTTCTCTGATTGCTTGGAGCTAGCAACTATTTATGCAGAAGGTGAAAATATGTTTTCAAATGAGATTTTTGGTGGAACACCAAACTTAGCATCCTTCATTCTCCCTTAAATTGTTTTGGTGTGAAACACCAAACTTAGCTCCTTGCAATACAGATAAAGCTACTCAACCTTTTTTATTGAAATAGTTAGGAAAAGAAAACTACCTTTGGTTGGGTTGACTCCCAACAAGCGCTCTTTTAATGTCACTAGCTTGACATTCCTTATTCTTGCTCAACTTAATTCTTGAACCTCTTTCTCTTTGTTCCAAGGGCCTCCCAAATAATGCTTTGCTCTGTGGCCATTTGCTGTGATTGTGTCCTTTGTAGCCTCATCCAAAAGTTCAAGGCTTCCACAAGGGTGAACCTTTGTGATCAAATACGGGCCAGTCCATTTAGAATTGAGGTTGCGTGGGAAAATCTTGAGCCTGCAATTATATAGGAGTACTTGCTATCCTGGTTTGAACTCTCTTTTCAAAATTTTCTTGTCATGCCACTTTTTAGCTCTCTCCTTGTATATCTTTGCATTCTCATAAGCTTCCAGTCTGAATTCATCTAGCTCATTGAGTTGCAACAACCTTTTTTCTCCTACTGCATGGGGATCAAAATTGAGGAGCTTAGTGGCCCAGTAAGCTTTGTGTTCTAGCTCCACTGGAAGGTGTGATGACTTGCATCATCTACCCTTTTTTCTTGCATAAAAAGGACCATAAAAGGACATAATCTCATTAAATCATTACAATTCATGCATCAATTGATAAACATTATAGTACATTGCTTTGAAATGAGTTTGTGCTAAATTTCAGGAGAAAAAGACATCAAAAAGGGGGAGAAAACAACAAAAGAAGCTGGCGTGTGAAACAGGCGTGCCACTTGGCGCAAACGCCACAAAATCACATGGGCGTGGCACGCCAGTACTAAAGTCCAGGGAGGATCATCCAGCATTCACATGGGCGTGGCACGCCAGGAGCTGGGAGTGGCATGCCAGTACAACTTTCCAGAGAGCAACAATGAAGGCCACCAAAGGGGCGTGGCATGCCAAACTCACCACTTAATTCATGAGCGTGCCACTTAGTGTCGAAGGCGTGGCACGCCAGCTTTAAAATCACTTGGGTGTGCCACTTGAGGAACCAGGCGTGGCACGCCAAAGCTAAGAAGGACACAAATGAATGGGCGTGCCACTTGAGCAGCTTGGCGTGGCACGCTGGTACAAAATTCCAAAGATGAATGATGTGCGGATAATTTATACACTTTTTGGCACTATTTTTAGTATGTTTTTAGTAGGATCTAGTTACTTTTAGGGATGTTTTCATTAGTTTTTATGTTAAATTCACATTTCTGGACTTTACTATGAGTTTGTGTGTTTTTCTGTGATTTCAGGTATTTTCTGGCAGAAATTGAGGGACTTGAGCAAAAATCAGATTCAGAGGTTGAAGAAGGACTGCTGATGCTATTGGATTCTGACCTCCCTGCACTCAAAGTAGAGTTTCTGGAGCTACAGAACTCAAAATGGCGCGCTTCCAATTGCGTTGGAAAGTAGACATCCAGGGCTTTCCAGCAATATATAATAGTCCATACTTTGGCCAATTTTAGACGACATAAAATGGCGTTCAACGCCAGCTTTCTGCCCAAATCTGGCGTCCAGTGCCAGAAAAGGAGCCAAAACCAGAGTTGAACGCCCAAACTGGCACAAAAGCTGGCGTTCAACTCCAAGAAGGACCTCTACACGTGCAACACTCAAAGCTCAGCCCAAGCACACACCAAGTGGGCCCCGGAAGTGGATTTATGCATCAATTACTTACTTCTGTAAACCCTAGTAGCTAGTTTATTATAAATAGGACATTTTAATATTGTATTAGACATCCTGAGTTTTGTCTTCGGATCATAGAGTCTTGGTTACTCCGGTTCCCCTCTGGGGCCGAGACCAATGAACTCCATTATCACTTATGTATTTTCAACGGTAGAGTTTCTTCACTCCATAGATTAAGGTGTGGAGCTCTGCTGTTCCTCAAAGATTAATGCAAAGTACTACTGTTTTCTATTCAATTCATCTTATTTCGCTTCTAAGATATTCATTCGCTCTTCAACTTGAATGTGATGAATGTGACAATCATCATCATTCCCTATGAACGCGTGCCTGACAACCACTTCCGTTCTACCTTCGACTGAATGAGTATCTCTCAGATCTCTTAATCAGAATCTTCGTGGTGCAAGCTAGAATGATGGCGGCATTCAAGAGAATCCGGAAGGTCTAAACCTTGTTTGTGGTATTCCGAGTAGGATTCAATGATTGAATGACTGTGACGAGCTCCAAACTTGCGATTGCCGGGCGTAGTGACAGACGCAAAAGGATAGTAAATCCTATTCCAGCATGATCGAGAACCGACAGATGAATAGCCGTGCCGTGACAGGGTGCATTGACCATTTTCACTGAGAGGATAAGATGAAGCCATTGACAAGGGTGATGCCTCCAGACGATTAGCCGTGCCGTGATAGGGCATTTGGATCATTTTCCCGAGAGAAGACCGAAAGTAGCCATTGATAATGGTGATGTATCACATAAAGCCAGCCATGGAAAGGAGTAAGACTGATTGGATGAAGATAGCAGGAAAGCAGAGGTTCAGAGGAACGAAAGCATCTCTATTCGCTTATCTGAAATTCTCACCAGTGATTTACATAAGTATTTCTATCCCTGTTTTATTAATTGTTTACGAAAACACCATTATCAATTTATATCTGCCTGACTGAGATTTACAAGGTGACCATAGCTTGCTTCATACCAACAATCTCCGTGAGATTCGACCCTAACTCACGTAAGGTATTACTTGGACGACCCAGTGCACTTGCTGGTCAGTTGTGCAAAGTTGTGAACCATGGTATTGGCATCATGTTTTTTGCGCCATTACCAGGGAAAGAAAGAGCGATGAATTTTACATAATTAAAGTGTAATCACAATTTCTTCGCACCAAGTTTTTGGCGCTGTTGCCGGGGATTGTTTGAGTTTTCGGCAAGCTTTTGGTCCGGTAACATCAGTGCCAAGTTTGATCCGGCAACAGCACCAAGTTTTTGGCGCCGTTGCCGGGGATTGTTCGGGTTTGGACAACTGACGGTTCATCTTGTTGCTCAGATTAGGTAATTTTCTTTTTGTTTTCTTTTCAAAAATTTTTCAAAAATATTTCAAAATTTTCTCACATGTTTTCGAAAAAAAAAAAATTTATTCAAAATTTTTAAAGAATGAATTCTAGTGTTTCATGAAGCATGTGAAGCCTGGCTGGCTGTAAAGCCATGTCTGAATTCTTTTGGACTGAGGCTTCCAGTCATAAGTATATGAAGTTGGATGAAATATCAGCTGTTGTATAGATGAGAGGTATCTATGTTTGCTGAAGCTTGGCTGGCCATTGGCCATGTCTAGTGTTTTAGACCGAAGCTTTCATTGAAAGCTTGGCTGGCTAGTGAGCCATGTCTAATTCCTGGACTGAAGCTTTATACTAACATGGCAAGATTCCTGGAATTCATATTAAAAATTTTGGAATCCTTATTTTTTCTTTTACAAATAATTTTCGAAAAAAAAAATCCAAAAAAATTAGAAAATCATAAAAATCAAAAATATTTTTCTGTTTCTTGTTCAAGTTGTTCTTGGTAAGTCTTCTTGTTAGATCTTTGCATTTGCATGTTTTGTGTCTTTTCTTGTTTTTCATATGCATTCTTGAATTCTTAGTGCCTATGTATTAAAGAATTCTAAGTTTGGTGTCTTGCATGTTTTTCTTGCATTAAAAATTTTTCAAAAATGTGTTCTTGATGTTCATCATGATCTTCATAGTGTTCTTGGTGTTCATCTTGACATTCATAGCATTCTTGCATGTATTCATTGTTTTGATCTAAAAATTTCATGCATTGCATCATTTTAGTGTTTTTCTCTCTCATCATAAAAAAAAATCAAAAATCAAAAAAATATCTTTCCCTTTTTCTCTCATCAAATTCGAAAATTTGAGTTGACTTTTTAAAAAAATTTTTTAAATCAAGTTGTTTCTTATGAGTCAAATCAAATTTTCAATTTGAAAATCTTATCTTTTTCAAAATCTTATCTTTTTCAAAAATCTTTTTCCTATTTTTATTTCAAATTTTCGAAAATAACAATAACAATTAATGTTTTAATTCAAAAATTTCAAGTTTGTTACTTACTTGTTAAGAAAGATGCAAACTTTAAGTTCTAGAATCATATCTTGTGATTTCTTGTGAATCAAGTCATTAATTGTGATTTTAAAAATTCAAATCTTTTTTAAAAACTAATTTCTATCATATCTTTTCAAAAATATCTTCTTATCTTATCTTTTTCAAAAATATGATTTCAAAATATCTTTTCTAACTTCCTAACTTCTTATCTTTTCAAATGTTTCAACTAACTAACTAACTTTTTGTTTGTTTCTTATCTTTTTCAAAACCACCTAACTAACTCTCTCTCTCTCATTTTCGAAAATATCTTCCCCCTTTTTCAAAATTCCTTTTTAATTTATTAATTATTTTAATTTTTAAATCTTGATTTTCGAAAATTTCTAACATTTTTCAAAAACTATTTTCAAAAATCACTAACTCTTTTCCAAAAATTAATTTCGAAATTTTCCCTCTCCCATCTCATTCTATTTATTTATTCATTTACTAACATCTCATCTCACATCTCTGCCCTCCTCACAGTTGTGTTTCTTTCTTTACATCACATTCTTTGTCTCCCTCTTTTCTTCCACTCACAAAGGGATCCCTATACTGTGGTATAAAGGATCCATATTATTATTATTATTTTTTCTGTGCCCTCTTCTTTGTCATATGAGCAGGAGCAAGGACAAGAATATTCTTGTTGAAGCAGATCCAGAATCGGAAAGGACTCTGAAGAGAAAACTAAGAGAAGCTAAATTACAACAATCCAGAGATAACCTTTCAGAAATTTTCGAACAGGAAGAGGAGATGGCAGCCAAAAATAATAATAATGGAAGGAGGATGCTTGGTGACTTTACTGCACCTAATTCCAATCTACATGGAAGAAGCATCTCCATTCCTGCCATTGGAGCAAACAACTTTGAGCTAAAACCTCAATTAGTTTCTCTGATGCAGCAGAACTGCAAGTTTCATGGACTTCCATCTAAAGATCCTTTTCAGTTCTTAACTAAATTCTTGCAGATATGTGATACTCTTAAGACTAATGGAGTAGATCCTGAAGTCTACAGGCTCATGCTTTTCCCTTTTGCTGTAAGAAACAGAGCTAGAATATGGTTGGACTCTCAACCCAAGGACAGCCTAAACTCTTGGGATAAGCTGGTCACGACTTTCTTTGCCAAGTTCTTTCCTCCTCAAAAGCTGAGCAAGCTTAGAGTGGATGTTCAAACCTTCAAACAGAAGGAAGGTGAATCCCTCTATGAAGCTTGGGAAAGATACAAACAGCTGACCAAAAAGTGTCCTTCTGATATGCTTTCAGAATGGACCATCCTGGATATATTCTATGATGGTTTATCTGAGTTATCAAAGATGTCATTGGATACTTCTGCAGGTGGATCCATTCACCTAAAGAAAACGCCTGCAGAAGCTCAAGAACTCATTGACATGGTTGCTAATAACCAGTTCATGTACACTTCTGAGAGGAATCCTGTGAGTAATGGGACGCCTATGAAGAAGGGAGTTCTTGAAGTTGATACTCTGAATGCCATATTGGCTCAGAACAAAATATTGACTCAGCAAGTCAATATGATCTCTCAGAGTCTGAATGGAATGCAAGTTGCATCCAACATTACTCAAGAGGCTTATGATCCTGAGAACCCTGCAATAGCAGAGGTGAATTACTTAGATGAACCTTATGGAAACACCTATAACTCATCATGGAGAAATCATCCAAATTTCTCATGGAAGGATCAAAAGCCTCAACAAGGCTTTAATAATGGTGGAAGAAATAGGTTTAACAATAATAAACCTTTTCCATCATCCACTCAGCAACAGACAGAGAACTGTGAACAAAATACTTCTAATTTGGCAAACTTAGTCTCTGATCTGTCCAAGGCCACTATGAGTTTCATGAATGAAACAAGGTCTTCCATTAGAAATTTGGAAGCACAAGTGGGCCAGCTGAGTAAAAGGATCACTGAAATCCCTCCTAGTACTCTCCCAAGCAATACAGAAGAGAATCCAAAAGGAGAGTGCAAGGCCATTGACATAAGCACCATGGCCGAACCTGTAAGGGAAGGAGAGGACGTGAATCCCAAGGAGGAAGACCTCCTGGGACGTCCAGTGGTCAATAAGGAGCTTCCCTCTGAGGAACCAAAGGACTCTGAGGCTCATCTAGAGACCATAGAGATTCCATTGAACCTCCTTATGCCCTTCATGAGCTCTGATGAGTATTCCTCTTCTGAAGAGAATGAGGATGTTACTAAAGAGCAAACTGCCAAGTTTCTTGGTGCAATCATGAAGCTAAATGCCAAATTATTTGGCATTGATACTTGGGAAGTTGAACCTCCCTTGTTCATCAATGAACTAAGTGATCTGGATCAACTGACATTGCCTCAGAAGAGACAGGATCCTGGAAAGTTCATAATACCTTGTACCATAGGCACCATGATCTTTAAGGCCCTGTGTGACCTTGGTTCAGGAATAAACCTCATGCCCCTCTCTGTAATAGAGAAACTGGGAATCTATCGGGTACAAGCTGCTAAAATCTCATTAGAGATGGCAGATAATTCAAGAAAACAGGCATATGGACAAGTAGAGGACGTGTTAGTAAAGGTTGATGGCCTTTACATCCCTGCTGATTTCATAGTCCTGGATACTGGAAAGGAAGAGGATGAATCCATCATCCTAGGAAGACCTTTCCTGGCCACAGCAAGAGCTGTGATTGATGTTGACAGAGGTGAACTAGTCCTTCAATGGAATGAGGACTCCCTTGTGTTTAAAACTCAAGGATCTCCCTCTGCAACCATGGAAAGGAAGCATGAAAAGCTTCTCTCAAAGCAGAGTCAACCCAATCCCCCACAGTCAAACTCTAAGTTTGGTGTTGGGAGGCCACAACCAAACTCTAAGTTTGGTGTTGAACTCCCATATCCAAACTCTAAGTTTGGTGTTGGAGAGTTTCAACAATGCTCTGAACATCTGTGAGGCTCCATGAGAGCCCACTATCAAGCTATTGACATAAAAGAAGCGCTTGTTGGGAGGTAACCCAATGTTTATTTATCTAATTTTGTTTTTCATGTTTTATTAGGTTCATGATCATGCGGAGTCACAAAATAAATATAAAAATTGAAAACGAAATCAAAAACAGCAGAAGAAAAATCACACCCTGGAGGAGCATCTGCCTGGCGTTCAACGCCAGAACAGAGCATGGTTCTGGCGCTGAACGCCCAAAATGGGCAGCATCCTGGGGCTGAACGCCCAGAACAAGCATGGTTCTGGCGTTTAACGCCAGAAATGGCTAGTAAATGGGCGTTGAACGCCCAAAATGGGCACCAACCTGGCGCTGAACGCCCAGAGTTGTGTGCAAGGGCATTTTACATGTCTAATGTGGTGCAAGGTTGTAAATCCTTAAACACCTCAGGATCTGTGGACCCCACAGGATTATCTCAGGATCTGTGGACCCCACAGGATCATCTCAGGATCTGTGGATCCCATAGGATTATCTCAGGATCTGTAGACCCCACAGGATCCCCACCTACCTCCACTCACTTCTTCTCACCCCTCTTTCACACAATCCCATAAACACTCTTCCCCATAAACCTACCTCATAAACTCCACCTACCTTCAAAATTCAAAACCAAATTCCCACCCAAACCCACTCTAAATGGCCGAACCTAACCCCCCCTCCCTTCCCTATATAAAGCCCTCCATTCTTCATCAAATTCACACAACACACCCCTCTACACCCTTCTTGGCCGAAACACTTCCCACTCTCCCTCTCCTCTATTTCTTCTTCTTCTTCATCTATTCTTTCTTTTATTGCTCGAGGGCGAGCAAAATTCTAAGTTTGGGGTGGTAAAAGCATAAGCTTTTTGTTTTTTCATTACCATTGATGGCACCTGAGACCGGAGAATCCTCTAGAAAGGGGAAAGGGAAGACAAAAGCTTCCACATCCGAGTCATGGGAGATGGAAAGGTTCATCTCCAAAGCCCATCAAGACCACTTCTATGATGTTGTGGCCAAGAAGAAGGTGATCCCTGAGGTCCCTTTCAAACTCAAAAGAAATGAGTATCCGGAGATCCGACATGAAATTCAAAGAAGAGGTTGGGAAGTTCTAACAAATCCCATCCAACAAGTCGGCATCCTAATGGTTCAAGAGTTCTATGCCAATGCATGGATTACCAAGAACCATGATCAAAGTAAGAACCCGGATCCAAAGAACTATGTTACAATGGTTCGGGGGAAATACTTGGATTTTAGTCCAGAAAATGTGAGGTTGGCATTCAACTTGCCAAACATGGAAGAGAACGCACGCCCCTACACAAGGAGAGTCAACTTTGATCAAAGGTTGGACCAAGTCCTTATGGACATATGTGTAGAAGGAGCTCAATGGAAGATTGACTCCAAAGGCAAGCTGGTTCAACTAAGAAGATTAGACCTCAAGTTTGTAGCTAGAGGATGGTTGGAGTTCATTCGATGCTCAATCATTCCCACTAGCAACCGGTCTAAAGTTACTATAGACCGGGCCATCATGATCCATAGCATCATGATTGGAGAAGAGATGGAAGTTCATGAGATTATACCTCAAGAACTCTACAAGGTGGCTGACAAGTCCTCCACTATGGCAAGGTTAGCCTTTCCTCACCTCATTTGCCACATGCAATTCGGCTGGGATTAACATAGAGGGAGATATCCTCATTAAAGAGGACAAGCCCATCACTAAGAAAAAGATGGAGCAAGCAAGAGAGCCCATTCATAGAGCTCAAGAGGCGTATGAAGCTCATCACCATGAGATCCCGGAGATGCCTCAAATGCACTTTCCTCCACAAAACTATTGGGAGCAAATCAACACCTCCCTAGGAGAATTGAGTTCCAATATGGGACAACTAAGGGTGGAACATCAAGAGCACTCCATCATGCTTCATGAAATAAGAGAAGATCAAAAAGCAATGAGGGAGGAGCAACAAAGACAAGGAAGAGACATAGAAAAGCTCAAGGACATCATTGGTTCCTCAAGAAGGAAACGCCACCATCACTAAGGTGGATTCATTCCTTGTTCTTATTTCTTCTATTTTTCATTTTCTATGTTGTGTGCTTATCTATGTTTGTGTCTTCATTACATGATCATTAGTAGTTAGTATCTTTGTCTTAAAGTTATGAATGTCCTATGAATCCATCACCTCTCTTAAATGAAAAATGTTTTAATTCAAAAGAACAAGAAGAACATGAGTTTCGAATTTATCCTTGAACTTAGTTTAATTATATTGATGTGGTGACAATGCTTCTTATTTTCTGAATGTATGCTTGAACAGTGCATATGTCTTTTGAAGTTGCTGTTTAAGAATGTTAAATATGTTGGCTCTTGAAAGAATGATGACTAGGAGAAATGTTATTTGATAATCTGAAAAATCATAAAAATGATTCTTGAAGTAAGCAAAAGCAGCAAAGAACAAAGCTTGCAGAAAAAAAAATAGCGAAAAAAAAAATAGAAAGAAAAAGAAAAAGCAAGCAGAAAAAGCCAAAAGCTCTTAAAACCAAGAGGCAAGAGCAAAAAGCCAATAACCCTTAAAACCAAAAGGCAAGGGCAAATAAAAAGGATCCCAAGGCTTTGAGCATCATTGGATAGGAGGGCCTAAAGGAATAAAATCCTGGTCTAAGCGGCTAAACGAAGCTGTCCCTAACCATGTGCATGTGGCGTGTAGGTGTCAAGTGAAAACTTGAGACTGAGCGGTTAAAGTCAAGGTCCAAAGCAAAAAAAGAGTGTGCTTAAGAACCCTGGACACCTCTAATTGGGGACTTTAGCAAAGCTGAGTCACAATCTGAAAAGGTTCACCCAATTATGTGTCTGTGGCATTTATGTATCTGGTGGTAATACTGGAAAACAAAGTGCTTAGGGCCACGGCCAATACTCATAAAATAGTTGTGTTCAATAATCATCATACTGAACTAGGAGAGTCAATAACACTATCTAAACTCTGAGTTCCTATAGATGCCAATCATTCTGAACTTCAATGGATAAAGTGAGATGCCAAAACTATTAAAGAGGCAAAAAGCTATAAGTCCCGCTCATATGATTGAAGCTATGTTTCATTGATAGTTTGGAATTTATAGTATATTCTCTTCTTTTATCCTATTTGATTTTCAGTTGCTTGGGGACAAGCAACAATTTAAGTTTGGTGTTGTGATGAGCAGATAATTTATACGCTTTTTGGCACTATTTTTAGTATGTTTTTAGTAGGATCTAGTTACTTTTAGAGATGTTTTCATTAGTTTTTATGTTAAATTCACATTTCTGGACTTTACTATGAGTTTGTGTATTTTTCTGTGATTTCAGGTATTTTCTGGCAGAAATTGAGGGACTTGAGCAAAAATCAGATTCAGAGGTTGAAGAAGGACTGCTGATGCTGTTGGATTCTGACCTCCCTGCACTCAAAGTAGAGTTTCTGGAGCTACAGAACTCAAAATGGCGCGCTTCTAATTGTGTTGGAAAGTAGACATCCAGTGCTTTCCAGAAATATATAATAGTACATACTTTGGCCAAGTTTAGATGACATAAACTGGCGTTCAACGCCAGCTCTCTACCCAAATCTGGCGTCCAGCGCCAGAAAAGGAGCCAAAACCAGAGTTGAACGCCCAAACTGGCACAAAAGCTGGCGTTCAACTCCAAGAAGGACCTCTACACGTGCAACACTCAAAGCTCAGCCTAAGCACACACCAAGTGGTCCCCGAAAGTGGATTTATGCATCAATTACTTACTTCTGTAAACCCTAGTAGCTAGTTTATTATAAATAGGACATTTTACTATTATATTAGACATCCTGAGTTTTATCTTCGGATCATAGAGTCTTGGTTACTCCGGTTCCCCTCTGGGGCCGAGACCAATGAACTCCATTATCACTTATGTATTTTCAACGGTAGAGTTTCTTCACTCCATAGATTAAGGTGTGGAGCTCTGCTGTTCCTCAAAGATTAATGCAAAGTACTACTGTTTTCTATTCAATTCATCTTATTTCGCTTCTAAGATATTCATTCGCTCTTCAACCTGAATGTGATGAACGTGACAATTATCATCATTCCCTATGAACGCGTGCCTGACAACCACTTCCGTTCTACCTTCGACTGAATGAGTATCTCTCAGATCTCTTAATCAGAATCTTCGTGGTACAAGCTAGAATGATGGCGGCATTCAAGAGAATCCGGAAGGTCTAAACCTTGTTTGTGGTATTCCGAGTAGGATTCAATGATTGAATGACTGTGACGAGCTCCAAACTTGCGATTGCCGGGCGTAGTGACAGACGCAAAAGGATAGTAAATCCTATTCCAGCATGATCGAGAACCGACAGATGAATAGCCGTGCCGTGACAGGGTGCGTTGACCATTTTCACTGAGAGGATAAGATGAAGCCATTGACAAGGGTGATGCCTCCAGACGATTAGCCGTGCCGTGACAGGGCATTTGGATCATTTTCCCGAGAGAAGACCGAAAGTAGCCATTGACAATGGTGATGTATCACATAAAGCCAGCCATGGAAAGGAGTAAGACTGATTGGATGAAGATAGCAGGAAAGCAGAGGTTCAGAGGAACGAAAGCATCTCTATTCGCTTATCTGAAATTTTCACCAGTGATTTACATAAGTATTTCTATCCCTGTTTTATTAATTGTTTACGAAAACACCATTATCAATTTATATCTGCCTGACTGAGATTTACATGGTGACCATAGCTTGCTTCATACCAACAATCTCCGTGGGATTCGACCCTTACTCACGTAAGGTATTACTTGGACGACCCAGTGCACTTGCTGGTCAGTTGTGCGAAGTTGTGAACCATGGTATTGGCATCATGTTTTTGGCGCCATTACCAGGGAAAGAAAGAGCGATGAATTTTACATAATTAAAGTGTAATCACAATTTCTGCGCACCAAGGAAGTTGAAGGTTAAAAAGGTTGGGCGTGCTACTTGAGCATCAAGGCGTGGCACGCCAAGTTTCACCCTTACTTGGGCGTGCCACTTGAGCATCTGGGCGTGGCACGCCAAGGTACAAAGAAGGCCAAAGCAAAGGCTGGGCATGCCACTTGGTGTCGAAGGCGTGGCACGCCAGCTCAAGATCCTTACCTAGGCGTGCCACTTGAATACTAGGCGTAGCATGTCAGCTACTAAAACCAAGGCAAATGATGGGCGTGGCATGCCAACACCTGGGAGTGGCATGCTGGTTATACTTTCCGGAGAGGGAGAAACAAAGCTAACCATATGGGCATGCCACTTGGTATCGAAGGCGTGGCACGCCAGCTTTAAAAATCAACTGGGCGTGCCACTTGAGACCCAGGCGTGGCACGCCACCATCACCAATCACCCAAGAGAAGACCTGGGCGTGCCACTTGAGTTCTGTGCATGGCACGCCAAGCAGAGGAGCCAAGCACATGAAGGGCGTGGCACGCCAAACCCTGGGCATGCCACGTTAGTTCAACTTTCCAGAGAGATAGATCAAGCACATAGCATGGGCGTGGCACGCCAAACCCTGGGCATGCCACGCCAGTTCAAATTTCCAAAAGCTAGCAAAGAGAGGGAAAAGGTCTGGGCGTGCCACTTGGGATCGAAGGCGTGGTACGCCAGGCTAACCAAGGCTTTAAAAAGGCCTGGGCGTGCCACTTGGGCTTGAAGGCGTGGCACTCCAAGCTAACCAAGGCTTTAAAAAGGCCTGGGCATGCCACTTGGGATCGAAGGTGTGGCACACCAGGGTGGTCAGTGAAGGGAGGCATGCCACTTGAGGATTGGGTGTGGCACGCCAAGGCAAAATCAGGGCAAAGCATGGCACGCTACTGAAACACCAATCACACGCCAGCTGGAAGCTCACGTTTTATGAGTTTCTTTTCCCTCCAAAATTTAATTTTACTTTCACTTTTGTATTTTTCTTTATTTTCTATTGCTAGGAGTAGTATATATACCCCTTGGAAGTACTGAAGAGCGGGTTAAGCAGTTGAGCTATTAGTTGAAGGATCGTTAGATTCACTTTTTCCATCTTTTTACTTTTTCTTGAGCTATGAGTAGCTAAATCCCCTCTCATTGAGAGAGGGAGCTCTGTTGTACTTGATGGATTAATGATAGTGAATTTCTTCTTCTCTTCATCTTCTCTTTGATTTACTAGAAGGAATTTTGTTGTTCATGCTAGTGTTCAATCACCTTGGAAAAGGGGTTGAATGAAAAATGGGTTTCATGGGAACCATGGAAAAGGAAACATGAAATCATGCTAGAAATCCCTTCTCACACTTGAGTAGGATATGGGTTTTGGTGATTGGATATGGTGACATAAAATCCTCCCTCTACTTGGACCTATGATGATGTGTGGTATAATCAGGGACCAAAGAATTGGCTATTAATAAAGATCTGAGAGATTAAGTCACCAAGGGATTGGGGGTCAATCAATTATGATTGCCAAGAGGTCAATGAGTTGCATGATTGTAGAAGATATGAGCTGGATTTAATCCAAAGAGACAACATCTCCTAATCTCAATGAATCCCCTCATTCTTATCTTTCCCTTTCTTTATAGTTTTCTTTACATTCTGCAATTCCCTATTCCCATTTACTATTAAGTCATTTAAGTTTCTGCTCTTTACTTTCCTGCCATTTCTAATTCTGCCATTTACTGCTTTCATTTACTTTTGAGTCATTTACAATTCTGCACTGTTACAATTCTGCAATCACAATCTATTCTGCTTAGCTTGACTAATTCACCAATTTATTAAAGTTACTCAAATCTACCAATCTCTGTGGATACGATCCCACTCCACTGTGGGTTATTACTAGACGATAATTCTGGTGTGCTTGCCAAAAGAACGGATTCACAAATTTTATAATGGGGTGTGAATTCGGCTCATCAAGTTTTATGGCACCGTTGCCGGGGATTGGTTTGAAGTTGACAATGATTAAATTGATTGAGGAGCTAGATTAAGCAATTTTGTTACCTTGTTATTTTCTTTTTAGTTTTTTTTTTTTACTCTTCTGTCTACTCTGTTTTCTTTAGATTTACTTTGATTATTTTAGCTATTCACTGCCTATATTTCTATTCTTCTAACTATTTGATTAATTGCATCAACTAAGCTAATCACTAATCTTACTATAGTGATTTTTTCACTTGTACTCCACTTGCTTTTCTGTTGAATGTATGACAGGTAGAAGCGGAGAAACTTCATCTTCCTTTAATAGTGAAATTGAGAGGACGTTCCTTAGATTAAGGAGGAAAGCAAGAGGCAAAGGCATTGTTGGAGAAGAACTAGTGGAGGAAGATCTGCGAACCACCATGGATGACGAAGTACAGGACAATGTTGGAGGAGATGCTGAAAATCATGTTGGGCAAGAGAGGAGAGTCTTAGGCTCCTACATCAACCAAAATCCAAGAAACTGTGGCAGCAGCATCCTGAAACCAACAATCCATGCCAATAACTTTGAGTTGAAACCTCAACTCATCACACTTGTTCAAAATAATTGTTCATATGGAAGAGGAGCCTAGGAGGACCCAAATCAACATCTCAGCATATTCTTGAGGATTTGTGACACTGTAAAGTCCAATGGTGTACACCCTGACACCTAGAAACTACTTTTGTTCCCTTTCTTACTCAGAGATAAGGCTGCAAAGTGGTTAGAAGCATTTCCCAAGGAGAGTTTAACTACATGGGATGATATTGTAAACAAATTTCTAGCAAGATTTTACCCTCCTCAAAAAGTCAACAGGCTAAGAGCTGAGGTGCAAACTTTCAGACAACAAGATGGTGAAACACTCTATGAAGCCTGGGAAAGGTTCAAGAATTTGACAAGGAAATGTTCGCCTGACATGTTCAATGAGTGGGTGCAACTACACATCTTCTATGAAGGACTGTCATATGAGTCAAAGCAAGCAGTAGATCATTCTTCTGGAGGCTCACTCAACAAGAAGAAAACCATTGAAGAAGCCATAGATGTCATAGAGACTATAGCCGAAAATGAGTACTTCTATGCTTCAGAAAGAACTCAAAAGAGAGGAGTGATGGAACTCAACTCAATGGACGCCCTGCTGGCCCAAAACAAATTGATCACTACACAACTAGCAGCCTTGACTAAGAAGATGGAGAGTAATCAAGTCTCAGCCATTCAAGCCCAAGCCCCCCAACAAGAAGGAGATGCACCAGAAGTTGACTGTGAACAAGCTAATTATGTGAACAATTCTAAACCCCCATATGACCCAAACTCCAAGACATACAATGCAGGTTGGAAGAACCACCTAAATTTTGGGTAGGGGAATTAACAAAACCACAATCCAGATCATACAAAGCCATACCAAGCCAATCAATACCAAAATCACAACCCCAACCATCAACCAAACAATAACAGACCCTACCACAATGCACAAAACACATCATATCATTCCACTCAACCAATGCACAACAACCACCATCAAGACACATCAACCTCAACCATGCAACCAAAAGCAACTTTGAGAAAGTAGAAGCTGCAATAGCACAACTGTCGTCACAGCTGACAAGAGCTATTTCTACTCCTTTAGAGAGACAAACAAAAGCTAACAAGAGCATAGATGCCAACCAAGAAGAGTACAGGTCAAATCTGAAGAATCAAGGTGCAGCCATTTCAAAATTGGAAGCACAAGTAGAGATTCTGTCCAAGAAAATTCCTATGTCCACACATACATTTCCCAATGATACCATGGCTAACCCAAGAGGGGAATGCAAAGCCATCACACTTAGAAGCGAAAAGGTGGTGGAAGAAGCAAACCCAAGCCAGAGCAACCAACAAAAAGAAGCTATAGAAAAGCCTGAAAATAAGAATGAAGAGGAGACCCCTACCCCATCATCACCAAAGCCAATCTTGAAGCCTTATGTGCCAAAAGAACCATATCCACAAAGGCTGAGGAAAGATGGGAAGGATGGCTAGTTTTCTAGATTTTTAGAGATCTTCAAGAAGCTCCAACTTAACATACCATTTGCTGAGGCATTGGAGCAAATGCCACTCTATGCCAAATTTCTCAAGGAGCTCATGACAAGAAAGAGGAACTGGGGAGCAAAAGAGACCATAGTGTTAACTAAGGAGTGTAGTGCCATAATAAAAAGGAAGCTACCCCAGAAAAGGAAGGACCCAGGGAGTTTCCAAATCCCCTGCATCATAGAGGATATCAACATTGAGAAGGCCTTGTGTGACTTAGAAGCTAGCATCAATCTCATGTGCCTAACCATGATGAAGAGGATGAAGATTGAGGAAGCCAAGCCAACAAGAATGGCACTCCAATTAGCTGACAGAACCTTCAAGTTCCCACATGGGGTAGTGGAAGACTTGCTGGTGAAAGTGGGATAATTCATTTTCCCAGCTGACTTTGTTGTGTTGGATATGGAAGAAGAGGCTAACACATCAACCATTCTACGAAGGCCATTCCTAGCTACTACTAGAGCCATCATAGATGTACAAAAAGGGGAATTAGTCTTGAGATTACATGAAGAGAAGATGGTCTTCAATATCTTCAAGGCAATGAGTTACCCCAAGGAATCCATAGGAGAACGCATGATGGTGGATACCATAGAACAGATAGTTCAAGGAGTTTTGGAAGAAGAACAATGTGAATGAGCTATTGAGCAAGAGTAGCAAGCATCAAGTGGAGAACAACCACAAGGAACCATGGAGAATTCAATGATGTTGAACCCCAAAGACAGTAAAGAAGTAGAGGCACCAAAACTCGAGTTGAAGACCTTACCACCAAGCTTAAAATATACATATCTGGGTGACAACAACACCTACCCAGTGATCATCAATTCAAGTTTGAGTGAAGAGTAGGAGGAAAAACTTATCCAAGTGCTGAAACAGCACAAGGACACCATAGGCTGGACACTTGCAGACTTAAAAGGAATCAGCCCTTCAATGTGCATGCACAAGATACTACTTGAAGAAGGTGATAAACCCTCAAGGCAACAGCAAAGAAGGCTGAATCCAACCATGAATGAAGTGGTCCAAAAAGAAGTATTAAAGTTGTGGCAAGCAGGGGTGATCTACCCCATCTCAGACAACCCCTTAGGTAAGCCCGGTGCAAGTAGTCCCAAAGAAAGGAGGGGTCACTGTTGTACCGAACGAGAAGAATGAGCTGATATCCACAAGAAACGTGACTGGGTGGTGTATGTGCATTGATTATAGGAAGCTTAATGAGACCACCAGGAAGGATCACTTCCCCTTACCTTTCATGGATCAGATACTTGAGAGATTGGCTAGACATGAGTATTACTGCTTCTTGGATGGTTATTCGGGCTATAACCAAATTGTTGTAGACCCCAAAGACTAGGAAAAAACTTCATTTACTTGTCCATATGGTGTTTTTGCTTATAGGAGAATGCCCTTTGGATTGTGCAATGCACCTGCAACATTCCAAAGGTGCATGCTCTCCATATTTTCATACATGATTGAAAGATTCATTGAGGTGTTTATGGATAACTTTTCTATATTTGATAACTCATATTCTGATTGCTTACACCACTTAGCCTTGGTGCTAAAGAGATACCAAGAGACCAACCTCATTTTAAACTGGAGAAATGCCATTTCATGGTTACAGAGGGGGGTCATTGGTCATAAGATCTCCAAAAGGGGCATAGAGGTGGACAAGGCTAAGGTAGAGGTGATTGAAAAGTTACTCTCACCTTGCAATGTCAAAGTAATTAGAAGTTTTCTAGAACATGCTGACTTCTACAGGAGATTCATTAGAGACTTTTCCAAGGTTGCCAAACATTTGAGCAACCTACTAGTCTCTAATGTACCTTTTGTTTTTTATGATGAATGCATGATAGCTTTTAAGAAACTTAAAAACAAACTCTCCTCTGCGCCTATCATAGCACCACCATGCTGGGATTTACCTTTTGAACTGATGTGTGATGCAATAGATTTTGCCGTGGGTGCTGTCTTAGGACAGAGGAAGTATAAATTGGTACATGTCATTTATTATGCTAGCAAGGTTCTTAATGATAATCAAAGGAACTATACCACTACAGAGAAGGAATTACTTGCCATTATCTTTGCTTTTGATAAATTTAGATCATATCATATTGGTTCTAAAGTAATTGTATTCACTGATCATGTAGCACTCAAATACTTGCTCACCAAACAAGACTCCAAGCCCAGACTAATAAGATGGATTCTACTGCTCTAAGAATTTGATATTGAAATTAAAGATAGGAGTGGAGCAGAGAACAAAGTGGCTGACCACCTCTCAAGAATACCACAAGAAGAAGATGGGGTGCACCAAGTTGCAGTGAATAAAAGCTTCCCTGATGAGCAGTTGATAATGATACAAGAGGCCCCTTGGTTTGCTGACATAGCCAACTTCAAGGCTATTGGGGAACTACCAACCAACATCAACAAGCATATGAGGAAAAAGCAAGCCAAAGATGCTAAACACTACATCTGGGATGAGCCCTATTTGTTCAAAAAGTGTGCTGATGGAATCTTGATATATGTGCCAAATTTGGGGTGACGCGATCGCATGGGGCATGCGATCGCGTGAGTGGGCTGTTTATGGGGTACGACGCGGCCGCGTGGGGCACGCGGTCACGTGAGGGGGATTGCGCGTCCAGCACCAGTCCAGCACTACTCTAGCACAACTTTCAGCTGTGCACCCATTTTACGTCGAAAATCAGGGCACGCGGCCGCGTGGGGCACGCGGTCGCGTGGGAGGTCATTATTTCCAGGTGACGCGGACGCGTGGGGCATGCATCCGCGTGGATAGAATTGTGCCATTGGCACGCCTCCAGCCATGCTCCAGCGTGACTCTCTGTTCGTTTTTGCTTTTCTCTCCTCTCCTTTCCACGCGGACGCGTCGCTGATGCGGTCGCATCGCGTGGCACCTTCTCTCTCTCTCTCTTTTTTCTTATATATATATGCAGATGCTGATGCATGAAAGTACTGATAAAGAGAAGAGTTATTAAATAGGAAAAACTAAAAATAAAGAAAAGAACGATCATACCATGGTGGGTTGTCTCCCACCTAGCACTTTACTTTAACGTCCGTAAGTTGGACGCTCCACTAGCTCAATCTTCTGCTATGTGGGGGTCTTCCAAGAGGAAGATCTCAAGCTCTTTATTTTTCTGTATCTTGTCGCCATGGTATAGCTTCAAAAGGTGTCTATTAACTTTGATAAGTTCAGAGTGTGAAGGATGGCTTAGGTGATAAACTCCGTACGGTTCGGCCTTCTCTACTCTGTATGGACCTTCCCATCTGGATCTCAACTTGCCTGGCATGAGCCTCAGACAAGATTTGTAAAGGAGGACTAAATCCCCAGGTTGGAACTCTTTCCTCTTGATGTGCTGATCGTGTGCAGCCTTCATCTTTTCCTTGTATAGTCTTGAGTTCTCATAAGCTTCTAGGCGAAGGCTTTCCAGTTCTTGCAGTTGCAACTTCCTTTCAGCTCCGGCATTCTCCATCCCCATGTTGCACTCCTTGACTGCCCAAAAGGCTTTGTGCTCTACCTCAACAGGGAGATGACAAGCTTTTCCATAAACTAAGCGGAACGGACTCATCCCAATGGGTGTTTTGTATGCTTTTCTGTATGCCCAGAGTGCATCTTGTAGCCTGGTGCTCCAGTCTCTTCTATGAGGTTTGACTATCTTCTGCAAGATACGCTTTATCTCTCTGTTCGACACCTCGGCTTGCCCATTGGTCTGAGGATGGTATGCTGTTGCAACCTTATGAATTATCTCATGCTTCTTCATTAGTCCTGTTAGTCTCCTGTTACAAAAATGGGTGCCTTGATTGCTCACAATTGCTCGTGGGGATCCAAAGCGACAGATAATATGGTTTCTCAAAAAGGAAACAACAGTGTTAGCATCATCAGTACGGGTAGGAATTGCTTCCACCCATTTTGAAACGTAATCTACAGCTAACAATATATAAAAATAACCATTTGAATTTGGAAATGGACCTATGAAGTCAATGCCCCAAACATCAAAAATCTCATAGAAAAGCATAATTTGTTGAGGTATTTCATCCCTTCTTGATATATTACCAAATTTTTGACATGGGAGACAAGATTTACAAAACTCAGCAGTGTCTCTAAAAAGAGTAGGCCACCAGAATCCACAGTCCAAGATTTTTCTAGCAGTTCTTTGAGGGCCAAAATGTCCTCCACTCTCAGATGAGTGACAGGCCTCTAAGATGGACTGGAATTCTGATTGAGGCACACACCATCTAATTACCTGATCAGCGCCACATCTCTATAAATATGGGTCATCCCATATATAATATTTAGACTCGCTTTTCAGCTTGTCTTTTTTATGCTTAGAAAAGTTAGGAGGAAATGTGCGGCTAACTAGATAATTAGCTACAGGTGCATACCACGGAGATACCTCAAATACTGCTTGCAGGTTATCAAATGGAAAATTATCATCTATAGGAGGAGAATCATCCTTAATGTGCTCAAGGCGACTCAAGTGGTCTGCCACTAAATTCTGGTTACCACTCCTATCCTTTATTTCTAAATCAAATTCTTGTAATAGCAGTATCCAACGTATAAGCCTTGGTTTGGACTCCTTTTTAGCTAATAGATACCTTAAAGCTGCATGATCTGAATACACTACTACTCTAGTACCAAGTAAATAAGCTCGGAATTTATCCAGAGCAAAGACAATAGCAAGAAGCTCTTTCTCAGTAGTAGTATAATTGGACTGGGCAGTGTCTAAAGTCTTAGACGCATAAGCAATAACAAAAGGATCCTTACCTTCGCGTTGAGCCAGCGCTGCTCCTACTGCATGGTTGGAAGCGTCGCACATGATTTCAAACGGCTGGCTCCAATCTGGTCCTCTTACAATTGGGGCTCGAGTCAGGGCGATTTTTAGCTTATCAAACGCCTGTTTGAAATCTTCCCTGAACTCGAACTCAATATCCTTCTGTAGTAATCTGGATAAGGGAAGTGCTACCTTACTAAAGTCCTTAATAAATCTCCTGTAAAAACCTGCATGGCCAAGGAATGAACGGACTTCCCTTACAGAAGAGGGGTAAGGTAAACTAGAAATAACATTGACCTTTGCTGGGTCTACAGAAATGCCAGTATTAGATACCACATGTCCTAATACAATCCCTTGTTTTACCATAAAGTGACATTTTTCAAAATTTAATACAAGGTTTGTACTGACACATCTATCCAATACTCTAGATAATCCATCTAAGCAAAGGCTAAAAGAATCACCATAAATGCTAAAATCATCCATAAAAACTTCCATACAGTCCTCAATAAGATCAGAGAAAAGACTCATCATACACCTTTGAAAAGTAGCTAGTGCATTGCACAAGCCGAAGGGCATTCGTTTGTAAGCATAGGTCCCAAAAGGACATGTAAAAGTGGTCTTTTCCTGATCCTCAGGAGCTATATGAATCTGGAAATAACCTGTGTAACCATCTAAAAAGCAATAATGTGATTTACCTGACAGGCGATCTAGCATTTGATCAATAAATGGAAGTGGGTAGTGATCCTTACGGGTTGCTTGGTTGAGACGCCTGTAATCAATGCAAACTCTCCAAGCATTTTGAACTCTAGTTGCTATGAGCTCTCCATGCTCATTCTTCACTGTAGTGACTCCAGACTTCTGGGCACCACTTGTACTGGGCTAACCCATTCGCTGTCTGAAATGGGATAGATGATACCTGCTTCCAATAGTCTGGTCACTTCCTTTTTGACAACTTCCAAGATAGTGAGATTTAATCTTCTTTGGGGTTGACGGACAGGTCTTGCTCCCTCTTCTAAAAATATTATGTGTTCACATACTTGAGGGTTGATGCCTACTATGTCTGCCAAACTCCACCCAATTGCCTTCTTGTGCTTCCTCAGTACATCAAGTAACTGCTCTTCTTGTTGAGAAGTAAGTTCCCTTGCAATGATGACCGGAAACTTCTGCTCATCTTCAAGATAAGCATATTTGAGATGTGGAGGGAGAGGTTTCAACTCTAAATTCTGATCATGGGCAGGCTCTGGATTTTCTGGAGCTTGTGAAAATGGCGAAGTGCCCTCATTGTCAGTTAAGAGGATCCCCACACTTGGACCTTGTACAATGTGCTTCTCTTCTAACTCTCCCTTGTGAACTTCAGCTACAGTTTCATCTATGACATTACACTGGAAGATAGAATGATCTTCTGGAGGGTTGTTTATGACTCCATTTAGATTAAAAATTACTATGCGGCCATCTATTTCAAAAGAGTATGTTCTTGAAAAAGCATCCAATTTGAATTTTGATGTCTTCAGGAATGGTCTTCCGAGTAGGATTGATGATGGCTTATCTGAATCATTATGGGGCATCTCCAAGATATAAAAATCAGTGGGAAATGTAAGCCCCTTAATGTTCACTAAAACATCTTCAGCAACTCCAGCCACTGTAATAATGCTTTTATCTGCTAACACAAAACGAGCTGCCGACCTTTTTAAGGGAGAGAGCCTCAAAATATCATATATAGACAAAGGCATTATACTGACACATGCTCCTAAATCACACATGCAATCATAAATTACTACTCCACCAATAGTACAACTAACTATACAAGTACCTGGGTCACTACACTTCTCAGGTAATCCTCCCATTAAAGCAGATATGGAACTACCTAAAGGAATAGTTTCTAATTCATTAATTTTGTCTTTATGTATACATAAATCTTTTAGAAACTTTGCATATTTAGGTACTTGTTGAATAACATCAAAAACAGGAACGGTTACCTCAACCTTTTTGAATATTTCTACCATTTTGGGATCAGGTTCTAGCTGCTTCCTGGGCTTCCTTGCAAGTTGTGGAAATGGAATAGGAGTGTTGTTTTCTGCAGTGTCTACGCCTCTTGGTGCTTCCTCCTATGGTTGGACTTCTTCTTTTTCAGCTATGTCCTGTATTTCCTCTTCCTCTTCGACATCTTCTATTTCTACTACCTCTTCAGTTGAGGCATGTTCTGGTGAGCTTGGCTCCTCCCGATTCCTCTCCTGCAGTGTGGTTCCGGACCTCAGGGTGATGGCATTAATGCCTCCCTTTGGATTGGGTAATGGTTGAGAGGGGATTCCAGTGGAGCTTGAAGGTTGGTTACTGGAACTTTGCATTGATTCAATCTGTGAAATGAGAGCTTGTAAAGTGGCGGTCAGACCATTCAGACTGGCAATAATGTTATTTTCCATGGTCTGTTGACTTCGCTCAAAAAATTTTAGTAACTCTTCATTAGGAGATGAAGAAGGGTGAGTAAATTGAAAGGTCTGCTGTTGGGTATTCTGTGGTCCTTGGGACTGCCTCAGGTGAGGTGCTCTGTAAGGTTGGTTCTGCTGTCTGTTGTTGTTATTATTCCACCTCTGATTTCCTTGATTATCTCTGCCTTCTCTACTATTGTTGTCCCTCCAATTCTGGTTGGAATTGTCTTGCCATCCATGGTTATTATTTCCACCTTGATTGTACCCTTGGTTGGGGCAGTCATAGAAGTTATGAGTGGATGCCACCATGTTGTCTTCCTGTTGGAGTTGCGGGCATTCATCAGTATAATGGCTATAATCAGTACAAATTCCGTAAACTCTCTGTGGGACTAACTGTTGGTTTTGCTGTGGTGAAGGAGGTTGAGTTTGCTAAACTTGTTGTTGATTCAATTGCATCTGCTTCAGCAAGTTGGTCATTTCACAGATACTCTGAGTTAGAGCAACAGTCTCTCTGCTAGAGGATACTTCTGCAATGGCTTTTGAACGGCCTTGCTTCTGTCTGTGGTTTCTAGTAGATTCAGCTAAGTCGCTGATCAATTGCCATGCCTCATTAGTGGTCTTGTACTTCTTCATAGACCCATTGCTAGCACTTTCCAATGTGGTCTTATCTTGGGGCCTCATACCCTGTGTGATATAGCTGAGTAACACTATCTTGTCAATCATGTGGTAGGGGCATGCTTCCAGAAGATTATTGAAGCGCTCCCAGTATTCAAAGAGAGTCTCGTTGTCATCTTGAACAATAGTGGAAATGTCTTTCCTCCATTTATCAGTAACTTCAGATGGAAAGAATTTCTCCAAAAACTCTTTTATAAGCGTATCCCAGTTGGATACATTTGCTAGGGGTTGAGTGTAGTACCACTCTCTTGATTTTCCCTCAAGAGAAAACGGGAAAGCTTTCAGCAGAATTGAAGTTTCATCTGTACCATCATGCCTGACAGTAGAACAGGCTGCCTGGAAATCTATCAGGTGCTTGATGGGCTCTTGAGTAGGTAAGCCATGAAACTTGGGCATCAAATTGAGCAGTGCGGTCTTTATTTCAAAATCTGTGGCCACTGCTGTGTGACACGCTTGAAACGGTTGCATTGTAAAATTAGGGGCTCCTTCCTCCTGGATGGTAACTCTCATAGGTTCTGCCATGTCTTCTGCACGTGAATCAACTGAATCAGTAGAACGGGAGCTAGTTTCTTCCTCAAGTTCACTTTCAGATCCGCCTTCAGAACAGACTAACCGACGCCGAGCTCGCCTTATTCGTGAAATAGTCCTTTCAATTTCAGGATCGAATATTAGCAAGCGCGGATCAGGAAGTGAACGCGTCATTTGACGAAAGAAACATGCAGCTCATAGTAGCAAAATAAAATAAAATGCAAATAAATAAATTCTAATTAATAACTTTAGCACTCTATTGCAACTCCCCGGCAACGGCGCCAAAAATTGATGCGGGCAGAAATTGGCGAATTAAAAATTGTTGAAATATATACGTTGCTAGTATAGTTCTTAACTCGGTAGAAATCCGCCTATCAATTTAGAAAGGTGTCACAAAAAATTGAATTTAAAATACTGGGAGTATGAATCCCAGGTCGTGTCCCAACGAGTTACAGAAAAGTGTGTTAATTTATTAATCAGTGGTTTTCTAAAAGGTTTGAATTGGGCAAACAGGAAATTAAATTGATGAATTTGAATAATGTAAATAAAAGCCTTGACTGGGAATTGATTAGTTGGAATCCCTATTATTGTTGGAATGCTCTCAGAATTAATTGACAATTAAAGGTTATCCTGTTTAGTTATCCTTTACTAGGTAAAGGAAAGTCAAACAAGTTGGAATGCTACATCCGTTCACAAGTTGCAATCCACTTGATTAAAAGAGATTGGTGTTAGTGATTAGGAGGCAATCCAACCATAAACCCAATTACAATTTTTCTTTTAAGCCTTCCAACTCAAAGGTTCCTTTCAATCAATTTCCCATCAAGTTAGGGAACTACTCACTCATTGTAAAGGTAAAATTCATAGCATATAAAAAGAAATTAAGGAAAGACATTGTAAATAAAATTAAAATAGTCAATTAAAAATAAAAGTGATCCTTGTATTAAATATCCCTAAGAGTATTCCAAAGGTAAAATTAAACAAAGCAAAGAACATGGAAGAGTAAGACCAAGTAAAGAAAATGAACTAGAATGACAAAGTCTTGACAAGGTGATAACTCTTCTCAATATCCCAAACTATGAATGTAAAATAATAATCCTAAAAACTATGAATGTGTATAGAGAAAACCTAGAGGAGGAGTAAAACTAGATCTAAAACTAAAACTGTGTAGAATGAATGTTCCCTTCGGTTTCTGCATGTTTTCTGGCTCTAGTCTGCTGTTCCGGGCCAAAAACTGGGTCAAGATAGGGCCCGAAATCATCCCCAGCACTACAAGAAAAATACCCATTCAGCCACACTTTTTTTAAGTTACATTTGAAAAGCGTAGCCTATTCTATGAATAGGCTACGCTTTTCTCCGTGTTGCCTTTTTATAAGAGAAAAGGATACACAATTGCAGCATCATTTAAAAAGTGTAGTCTTAGGTATTATAGAAATCACTTATAAAGCGTAGCCGTATGTTAATATCTATAGATTCATTTTTCGTATCTAAGGAAACGCTTTTAGAGAGTAACCTATTTGTTAAGTTTTGGGTACTCTTCAAAAATGATGCCTAATGTATGCATGGCCAAATCCTAACAACACTTGCTAAATTTTTTATTCCACTTTTAATCCCCTCCAAAAGCACACACGAATCCTTTCTCCCGCAACAACTAAACCTCACAAGTCACACCTTCAATTCGAAAAGTGAGACCCTCACCTTCGCTAACCTTTCGCGCACAACAACCCTCACCTTCGCCATTCTCACCTTTCAACACTCATCACCTTCCCCTTCTCACCGTCGCCGTTGACTGTAAAGGGAAAATTTTTTTCACCTTTTCACCAAATCAGAAACGGTGTCATATCCCCCTTCGGCTCTCTTCTCTGTTCTCTCTCGTCACTCTCTTCTCTGTTCTCTCGTCGCTCTCACCTCTCGTCTCCGGTCTCTAGCTCACTTCTCTCTCGGTCTCGCGCGCGCACTCACTATCTCAGACTCAAGCTCGTCGTTGCGGTTTGTGTCGTCACCATGTCGCACTCAGTCGCCGCCTTCCCTGCGCTCACTTCGCCGGTGGCAGAAGAAGACGGAACCAGCATCTTGTCCCTCGGGTGGCGGTCGTCTTCATCTTCTTATTTCGGCCATTAATTCAGTTGGTCAGCTTTCTTCACCGTCGATCCCAGGTGAGTTTCCTTCGGCCCTGTTCTTTCAATGAAGAAGGTGTGTGTGGCTGTGCTGATGATGATGAACAACAATGGCTAGTGGTATGTATCAATTTTCAGTTGGTTCTGTGAAATTTGAGAGGTTTAGGGTTTCGATTTAGGGGTTTTTATTTGGGCCACTAGGAATTGTGGGGTTTTAGCTTCAGAACGGTGGTATGTATCAATTTTCAGTTGGTTCTATGAAATTTGAGAGGTTTGGGGTTCTGATTTAGGGTTTTTATTTGTGAAATTGTTTGTGTGTGTGTGTGTGAGTGAGTGATTTATCATACAGCAGCAGGCTGAAGAATATGCAGCTTTGATCATGGAAGAACTAGACCCTGAAGAGACGGGATTTATCATGGTATTTACATCATCCTATTTCAGATCGTTTTGGTATAAAACTTATCAAAATTAAGTAAAATTAGTCACTATTATAGTTTCACATACAGATAAGTACTTATATTTCAAATCATAACTCATAAGTATGAAGTTGATTTATATTTAAGATGATGAGAGGGACTGATTTCACTTGTATTTAGGAAATTAGATCAAATCCATAAAAAAAATTTGACATAGACCAAAATCATAAATAGCTAACTCTAGAAGTGACTAGAAATTTATTTGAAAAGAAATTCAAATTTGGGGGTTTTAGGGTTATAGGTTCTTTTTTGGGTTCTGATTCGCCAAAAATAGATTAAGCCAGGGGATTCATGTTTGGTCCATCAATTGCATTGGTGATATTGGCGCAAAATTGATATATGTCTCAATTCATTTTTAATTTACAATTTAGGTTGATAATTCTCATTTTACTGTTTGAAGCAATGCCGTTTTCCCCTTTTGCACTTGAAATTAAGCTGATTGGCATGATTTTGTGAATTTTGCATTCAGCTTTAATGAGAATAATAAAAAACCAACAAGTTGAGAAGAGAAAAAGTAAGTGATCAATCAAACAGATACTGTGGTATTGTATCTTATTTATTTAATTTAATGAGCAGGCATAATTAAGTAGTTCGATCTTAATTATTATTCTTATTCATCACTTTGATTCATTATGAGCAGAGGCTTGAGGTGATGGAGTTCTCGGGGCTGAAATCAAGTTCATGTGTTACCCATGCCATTAATGCTAGAGATTCTTCCTTCTTTGATGTTGTGGCTTCTCAACTCACTCCCAAGGTTCATTTCTTAATCAACCATTTGAGCTTTTTATTTAAGCAATTTTTTTTTCTTTCCATTTTTTTTTTAAATATTGTGAGTTGAAAGTAGACGACGGGATAAAGGCCTGTGAGGGGAGAGACAGTGGCCAAGTTGAAGGTAGCTATCAATGGCTTTGGACGCATCGGTAGAAACTTCTTGCGCTGCTGGCACGGTCGCAAGGACTCACCCCTTGATGTGGTTGTTGTGAATGACAGCGGTGGTGTCAAGAATGTAAGTATTCGCATTATTTCAGATGAAATGAATGACAGTAATTAGCACGTACGTAAGTAACATATGGTGATTTAATTTGCATAAGCAGGCCTCACACTTGCTTAAATATGATTCTATGCTGGGAACTTTCAAAGCAGATGTGAAAATAGTGGATGACCAAACCATTTTCGTGGATGGTAAGCCCATTAAGGTTGTCTCAAACAGGGATCCTCTTAAACTTCCTTGGGCTGAGCTTGGAGTTGACATTGTTATTGAGGTAAGTCTTGACCTTTTGGATTCTGTGCTTCCTTTGATTTGATTTGATTTGATTTGATTCGATTTGATTGGATGATATTCAGGGAACTGGAGTGTTTGTGGATGGGCCTGGTGCTGGAAAACACATCCAAGCCGGTGCCAAGAAAGTCATCAACTGCTCCTGCTAAGGGTGCTGATATTCCAACCTACGTCCTCGGAGTCAACGAACAAGACTAAGGCCATGAAGTTGCCAACATTATAAGGTCCTTGAAACATTAACACTCTTCTTTACTAAGTAAAAATAAATGATTAATTATCATTAGTATATAAGTGGTTGATTTTGAATTCTTTCTTTTTTTTTCTTCAATTTAGTAATGCTTCTTGCACCACAAACTGTCTTGCTCCGTTTGTGAAGATCTTGGATGAAGAATTTGGTAAGCCGAAACGTCGGACACATGATGATGTTACTTAATGTTTGAGAGCTTAGAGAGTTACTTTGATTTGCTCTATATTTTCCAGGCATTGTGAAAGGAACAATGACAACTACACACTCCTACACAGGAGACCAGGTACAAAATCAGCTACAATTTTGTTCTTGTTTATCTCTTTAACTAGTCTAGTGTTTACTCTTTGGTGCTGTTTTACCAATTTGTTCAAATGTATTGTGCTTGTGCAGAGGCTTTTGGATGCTTCACACAGGGATTTAAGAAGAGCAAGAGCTGCAGCATTGAACATTGTTCCTACAAGCACCGGAGCAGCCAAGGCTGTGTCCTTAGTGCTGCCAAAACTGAAGGGAAAGCTCAATGGAATTGCGCTGCGAGTGCCTACCCCTAATGTCTCAGTAGTTGACCTTGTTATCAATGTTGAGAAGAAGGGTGTTACGGCTGAAGAAGTCAATGCAGCTTTCAGAAAGGCAGCTGAGGGGCCGTTGAAGGGTGTATTGGACGTGTGTGATGTTCCTCTTGTGTCCGTGGACTTCCGCTGCACCGATGTTTCTTCTACTATTGACTCTTCACTCACTATGGTCATGGGAGATGATATGGTTAAGGTTGTTGCTTGGTATGACAATGAATGGGGTTACAGGTTAGGCCACTCTCCACATATAGCAGCTACTTTTGTTTTGGCTTTCTCACTTAATGAATCCTTGAGATAGAACATGCACATGTAGTAGTACATTGAATTAGCATGTTCTATAGAAATTATCATATATAATTAAAATCGGCAACTATAGAAATTTAGTACATTGAATTATCAGTGATATATATTTTAGAACAGAGGGTGAATATTGTTACAAAGGATCAGATTATTGATAGTTAAAATACGGGGTGATTGCAGCCAAAGGGTTGTGGATTTGGCACATTTGGTGGCAAACAAGTGGCCCGGAGTAGCTGCTGCAAAGGGAGGTGGAGACCCATTGGAAGAGTTTTATGAGACAAACCCAGCTGATGAAGAATGCAAAGTCTTTGAATAGAATAGCAGCTTTGGTTATTATCGCTGCCACCAGACCATATATTTTGAATTTGTGTTAATTTAATTTATGAGGGAGAACAAGAACAAAGTGTTCAGACGACAATAGGTGAGGATCATGTCTGGGGCATGTCTTCTAAAATTTAAATGTGTATGCTATTTGTTCTTGCCAGGCAGACTTTTCAGAATTCATTTGGTTCTATGATTTTGTTTTCTTCATGTGTTGCGAGAATGGTCAAAAGAATATTTGTAAGTAGCCTGGTCATTTCCTTCAACATAATCTTGTATTGATTGCGTATGGTGGTGAATCAGTATGCAAAATCCTTACATGCTTCTCTTTTTGAATTATGATAATCTGCAGCTGTAAGCAGGGCAGTAACTGCTTGGAAATTAGTTCTTGCTGGGAATGAACAAGGGAATGAACACTGATACAATTGTTAAGGCCAAGAGTTTTCTTGATGGTGATGAAGATCAGTATGAAAAAGATGTGTTTGAGAAGAATTTGAAGGTGCTTCAGAATATTTTTTAGTCATTATGCCGAGATTAGAAGATTAATGATTTTTTGTTTGTTAAGTTCTTTTCGGATATAGAGTGCAAACTTTGCATTTTAATTGATATGTGATACAAGTTTCATGTGACTTAAATTATCTCTTTTTAAGATTATGTCTTTGAATTGTGTAAGGATGATTTTTATTATTTAAAAAAATTATTTAGTATAATTATGTGTTTAATTTTATTTTATAATATTTAACTCATTTAATTAAAAATGTAAAATTATATATGTAATAATATTATTAAATATTATGTTGTATAAAAATTATTAGAATATTATATACATATAGAAAATTAAAAAAAAAAACAATGAGGGATCTAAGGCTACACTTATATAGAGTAGCTATGGTTATACAGAAAATTAAAAAAAAAAGGACCTAGGGCTACACTTATATAGAGTAGCTATAATATACAATGCGGCTACGTTTTACAAGTGATGCAGTAGCGTTGAAAAGCGTAGCCTATTCTGGTAAAAATGGAAGCTGAAAAGCGTAGCCTTTGGTCCTGGACAGCATCACTTGAAAAGCGTAGCCTATTCTCAAACGCCAAAAGCGTAGTCCTTGGTGCAGAAAAGCGTAGCCTTTGAGAATAGGCAACGGCCGAATAGGAATCACCCCAAAAAGCGTAGCCGTAGCCCAAAAAGCGTAGCCGTAGCCTAAGGCATCATTTTTTTTCACTTTTGGCTACACTTTTCAAGTGTACCTGAATGGGTGTTTTTCTTGTAGTGCAGCGAATCTGCAAATTATGCAGATCGCGCACGTCACGCGATCGCGTCGCTCATGCGGACGCGTCATTCGCATTTCTGATTTGCCACGCGAACGCGTCGTCCATGCGGCCGCGTCACTCGTGCTATTCCATGCCGCGCGGTCGCGTCATCCATGTGGCCGCATCGATTCTCGCTGGTCATCTCCTCAATTTCTTGTGTTCCTTCCATTTTTGCAGGCTTCCCCTCCAATCTCCAACTCATTCATGCCCTATAAAGCTTGAAACACTTAACACACAGATCACGGCATCGAATGGAATAAGGGAGAAATAAAATACATAATTAAAAGTCTCTAGGAAGCAAGTTTTCAACCATAAAACATCTTTAGGAAGGAAATATAAATGCATGCTTATTTAATGAATAAGTGGGTAAAGATCATGATAAAACCACATAATTAAACACAATATAAACCATGAAATAGTGGTTTATCAATGGTCACTATAAGTGATAAGGGGACTGAGGAAGAGCTGAACAAACTCTTAGAACACTCTGGAGATACTTCAGCAGATAAACAAGAAGAGAGTAACCAAGAAACCAAAACTACACAGAAGGAGATTCTGAACCTCTATGCACCTTTTCCCCAAAGACTCAAGGGTGGTGTAGAAAAGAGAATATACTCAAAGTTCCTCGACATGTTTGCATCTCTCCATGTAAATATACCATTCATCAAGGCTCTCCAACAAATGCCCTCATACATTAAGTGTATGAAGGAGCTGCTGACCAGGAAAAGCTCACTCAAAGGAGGGTAAACAATAGTGATGAATAAGGAGTGCAGTGCTCTTATTCAACCAGAGTTGCCTACAAAAAGGAAAGATCCAGGGAGTTTTCACATCCCCTGTGCCATAGGAGAAATAGTGATTGATAAGGGACTCTGTGATCTAGGAGCAAGCATTAAATTAATGCCTCTATCCCTCATAAAGAAGCTACAGATCAATGAGCTAATACCCACAGATGTAGTCATCAGGCTGGCTGACAAAACTAAAAAACAAGCAGTAGGAGTGGTTGAAAATGTGTTGGTAAAGGTTGGGAACTACTTCCTTCCCACAGACTTTGTCATATTGGAAATGGAAGAGAGTTACCTCCATCCAATTATATTGGGAAGATCATTCCTAGCTACAGCCAGACCACTTATAGATGTGGAGCGAGGAAAGCTAATATTGAGGATACATGATGAACAACTTACCTTCAAAGTCTTCAAACCCTCACAAGAAGCAGATCAAGAAAACAAGGAATCAAAGGAGGATCGCAATAAGGCACTGATGGAAGAGACAAGCACTGAAGCACAAACAATAACCCTGGGAATCCCTTTGGTTGACAAGCACTACAATCAGAAGCCACCACAGCTAAAGGAAACCCAAGAGGAGCTAAAACCACCAGAGTCATATGAGACCAGCAACAAAATCTCCCTGGGAAAAGAAGCCACAAGGAGCAGGAGAGCATTAAAAGAAACAAGGAAGAAGGCACCAAGGGGATGGAGGAACAAGAACATCCCTACAGAAGACTTTTCTCCGGGGAATAAAGTAATATCTGCCCATTTCTCAGTTATTCCACCTCATCTACCCACCATTCCATCTCAGCTACCTAAAGTCTATACCATCGGCAGAATTCTATCCTTGGAACATGTGGAGATTCTTAATGAAACCAACGGAGATAGATTCACTGCGAGAGGGGAAGACTTGAAGCATTACCAACCACCCTGAAAAAGGAAAAAACGTCAAGCTAATGACGCTAAAGAAGCGCTTCATGGGAGGCAACCCATGTTTTATATGCTTTATATCCTTTCAGTTTTCCTTAGGTTATTTAAAGTAGTTAATAAAGCAAGGTTCCTGAATTCCAAATCAACTTTGACAAACACTTAAATGAATCCTTGTATGCAACATATAGTGAACAACAAGTTTGGTGTTCAAGGCACACTAAGAGAACATAAATGCAATTCATATTATGTTACTCTGAGAGCCTTAAACAAAAATCTTTTTTACACCACATGGCCACAAACTAAGTTTGGTGTCACCAATGTTGCATACATGGACAATTAAATAGTCAGTTGGTTTGCATTCATGAATAACACTTAGTTAAAAACAAAATTTTAAAATGTAGTTATTCCACTTTCTAATTTTGCCGCCAACTTTCAAATTCATTAATTTTATTCCCTTGTCTTGTATAGGAAATGAAGGAAGGATTGAAGAGAAAGGATGGGACAAATGAAGAGGGGAATTCGGCCACTTCACAAAAAGGAACTATACACATGTCTTTAGGGAATGCATTGGGAAATGTTGCCATGCAACATTGGAAGAATAATACCCTTGGAGACTGAACCAACCCTATCATAAAAGTGATGATCCTTGTGCCCATCCCATGCTAAACCACATCCGTTAATTATTAGCCTACACCATCAATCCACACCTGTCATTTACTCACTACTTTTCTATATAAGTGGTTCTTATTTCGTACCCCTTCACATTCCAATTCTCGATTCTTCATACTTCTTACCCTCGGAACACACCTTCAACACCTTCACAAATTCAAATTCAAAAGTCACTCATGGCCTCGTCTAGCTCTAAAAGAATAAAAGGGAAGGAGCCTATGGAGCAACACCCTTTTGATGAGAAGAAGTTTATAACCTTTCATCATGCATTACAATTTGGGTGGATGGCTGATAAGGAGATCATATATGAGCTAGGCTTTCAATTCAAGAAAACTGAGTGCCCAGAAATTACAGAGAAGGTGGAAAAGAGAAGATGGGAGCTCCTCACTGATCCGGTCACAAAAGTAAACGCAACTCTTCTAAGAGAGTTTTATGCAAATGCAGTCAGGTATGATAAGGCAGATGAGTCCTATATAAGCTTTGTAAGAAGGGTGACCATGGATTTTAGTCCCATGAGCATCATGAGGGCATTGAAGCTACAAACCATACCATTTGCAGAAGAGAGTTATCAGTCCAAAATAGATAGTAGTCCCAATTATGACCAGATTGTGCAAGATATCTGCATACGAGGAGCTGATTGGGTAGAAGATCCCCATGGGAAGCCCAAATTCATTAAGAGAAGAGATTTCACTCCTGAAGCAAAGGGGTGGTTCGAAATTGTAAGGAGATCCATCCTCTCTGCCGGAAACAATTCAGAGGTAAACCTTAAGAGAGCAACAATGGTGCAATGTATACTCAAAGGAGGAGAGATCAAGGTTCAAGAACTCATAGCTAAAGGCATTCGAAAATTCGCTGAAAAAGTAATTCTGGAGGAAAGTTAGGCTACCCCAGTACCATTTTCCGCTTATGCGACAGGGCTGGGGTGGTGTTCGAAGATGAGAACCCCGAATGGATAAAAGCTGGCATCCCAATTACTGTTCGACGGATGCATGCTGTTGCATCTCCCCTACCTCCACGAAGGCTAAGAAAGAGGACAGCCCATGAAGTTGTAGACAGACAAGACCCAGAGGAGCAAGCCCCAGCCACTTTGGACATGCACCAATTAAAGGAAGCCATTAATGGCCTATCTAGACAATACATGGATTATCAAGGGGCACAGAAAGAGCTTCAACTACAAATGATGGACCGTCAAGAAGAATCATTCTCTAGATGGATGAATCAACAGGGGAAGTGGCAAAAGCAATTTATGGGGCAGCAACTGGAACAAGGAAGACAATGGGATGAATCTTTTCAATAGTTGAATCAAAAGCAAGATCAACAACAAGAAGCCATCTAAAAGCTAATCAACATCCAAGCACATCAAGGTGCACACATACATGAGATGCATCAAAAACCAATAGAACAGGCAAATATCTTTGACGAATACAGGGCTTTTTCATAATGAGTTTATATGAGTGAGACTGGATATCATATAAACACTCAAGCCAGGCTCGGATACTTAGTTGGACAACTGCCTATATTGCATCCTGGAATCACAAGGTATGAAGAAGTAAGGGATGAATTAGCACGAGAAGAAAGAGAAAGAGCAGAACAGAGTCATGAATCAGTAAGAAAGGCATTAGAGGATTGGAAAAGAGCCCGAATGACACGAACACAAGGACATGCAAGTGGACACAAAGAGGACAAACAAGAGAGAGCATGGACATCCTCATGAGTAAAAGGTGGCGGAGTTCCTTTTCATTTTTCTTTCTTTCAATGTTTAAATAAGAAAAATCATGTATGAAATAGAACATGCTTCCATAGTAGCTTAGGCATTTTCAATTCTGTCTTTAGAATTTTAAGTTATCAGTTCTATGTGTGCTGGTCCAAGTTACTTGTTTTCACTTTCACCTTGCTTAATTGTATGCTTGCTCTTTAAGGTTAAATAAAAGAAAAATGTTATGAAAAACCAGAGTGGGGTTCATATTATGAAGTAAGTCCTCAAGGTTCGTGGTATGGTAATAGATTAGCTAAGTTGGATCACCTATAAGGTATGAGGGCACTCATGTGTATTGAATTACATGCTTGAAGCACATTCTATGAGACTAGCTAAACAACAAGACCCCAATAAGAAAAAGAGAAAAGACAATAAGAGTTTGATAAAGAAAGAAAAATAACAAGAAATAAGGCTAGGCACCAAGGGTTTAAATCTTGAGGGATGTGTCTGTGGTGTTCCTGTACAAAGGATCTACTTGGATGAATAAGTTCTCTGGAGTGCTTCATCACTTGGTAACATGAGTTAACTAACTTGGGATTATCAACTAAAAATCCACTATCAAGAGCAACCTTGCTACAGAACATTTAGTGATCCAAAGAGATGCTGGAAACCAAGACCTCAAGTAAAAGAAAATATTAAACCATATGCCTGTAGTGTGCATGTATGGGGGAGAGAGTGTTGGCTGAAAGCTTATTTTAAAGAGTCGCCCTCTCACAGAGCACTTAGCCTAAGAATGCAATAAACCCTGAAAAGAAAAGGATATCAAGGAATAAAGATCTCATAGGATGCAATTAAGCAAGTATTCAAAAGCATGATAAGGACCTGGAAACCAGTAAAGGAATGAACCTAACTTGCTATGCATGAAACCCCAAAAACCAGGAACTTTACTTCTATAATAAGAACTTGTTTCTCTTGTTCTTTCATTCATCATTCTTATGATTCAGTACTTGCTTAGGGACAAGCAAGCTTTAAGTTTGGTGTTGTGATGCTAGGGCATTTTGGCCAGTTTCACTGACCTTTTCTTTACTATTTTAGGGTAGTTTCATGCATTTTCTTAGTAAATAAGCAAGTTTTGGGTAAATATTCACTTACATCTTGATTCAAGCAAACATTGTGAACTTTACATGATTTCATGAGAATTATGCATGAATAGAATGATAAAATGGATGATGCATGATCTCATGATTAAGAACCAAGCTTTGATGCACTTTATTTGCTTGATTTCAGGACAAACGAAGCAAGGAAGAGCCACGTTAGTAGCCACGTTAGTCTAACTAACGTGACCACTAACGTGGAATGGGAGCTAGCTTGCAACGTTAATAGAAAAAGTGATCACCAATAACGCCTTCGAAAGCCATCATAGCCCACGTTATTGGCCACGTTAATTACATTAACATGGAAGCTAACGTGGAGAAAATGGGAAGCTCCAATGTTAGTGGTAAAAGTGAATACTACTAACATTCCAAAAAGGGCACACTTGGCCACGTTAAGAGTCACGTTAATTACATTAACGTCAACTCTAACATGGGAGGAACAAGGAATCACCAACGTTAGTGACACTCACCTTTGTCACTAATGTTGGACTAAGCCAATATTGCCCACGTTAGTTGCCACGTTAATTACATTAACGTGGAAGCTAACATGGACGAAAGAATGATGGGCCAACGTTAGTGACACTCACCTTTGTCACTAACGTTGGAGATGGCAATCACCACCACGTTAGTGGTCACGTTAATGCAATTAATGTGAGACACTAACGTGGGAAGAAGGGGCGTTTGAAGCGTTAGTGACAAAGGTAAGTGTCACTAACACTCTCGAAGCTTGGGCATGCCCATGTTAAAGGCCACGTTAGTTACACTAACGTGGATCACTAACGAGGGGAAAAGAAGCAAGAAGCAACGTTATTGGAAAAGGTGAATGTCAATAACGTTTGCGAAGGACCAAAAGCCAATGTTAGTGGTCACATTAGTGCCACTAACGTTGAAGTTAACGTAAGTCAATTAAGGTTTGGAACATTAGTGAAAAAGGTTATCATCACTAACGTCTTCTCACCCACTTAATCATTGTCGATCTAAATCAATCCCTGGCAATGGCACCAAAAACTTTATGGGTGAAAAATTAGATTTCCACACAAACTCACTGGCAAGTGTACCGGGTCGCATCAAGTAGTAATAACTCACAAGAGTGAGGTCGATCCGACAGGGATTGATGGATCAAGCAACTTTAGTGAGGTGATTAGTTTAGTCAAGCTAACAGTATTGAATAGAGTGAAAATTTCATAGCAGAATGTAAATTGCAGGGAATTTAAATTTGCAGAAAGTAAATGAGTAGAAACGTAAAGATCAAGGAATGTAAATTAACAGAATCTTAAATGACAAGGTAAATTGCATGAAATGTAAAGGGGGCTGGATGCTGGAAATTAAATGAAGCAGTAGATCAAAGCTTAGAACAATTACAGAGGAATTTAAATTGCATAAAAAGTAAATTCAGATCAACAGAAAAGGGAATTAAGGTGTAGGGAATTTAAATTGCTTAGAATTGTAAATCAAGCTCACGGCAAACTCATGTAAAATTGCATAAAAGAAAACTTGCAGAAGAAGATTATCAGAAATTGAAATTTGCATAAGCTAAATTGAATTGCAACACTAAAATGTAAAAATTGCAGAAAAATTAAAGTGTTTCAGAGAGAACTTTCTATTCTACCCTACTTCTACTCCTATTACTCTCTAGCAGAGCCAGCCTTTTTAATGAAATGAAATTGATGCCTTTATATAGGCTTTACAAAATGAAAAATGAAATTGAAATTGAAAACAAATTAAATAAAATTCCTAATCTAGCTTTTTCTTGTGCCTTTGAGTCATGTTAATGGGCTTTGCTTGCTTTTGATTTGAATGAGAGTGGATCCGGATGTATTTGGTGGCTTGGGTCTGTCAAGAATTGGATCCAAGATGGCACTTGATGGCATAGGTCAGGATTCACTTGGTAACACTCCCAGTGGAGCATTCAATTGTCATGTGTGCTCCCTTGGGTGCGCCAATTGCCCTCCTAGCGTTGCCATAGTGAACGTGGCGTTCACTCTTCAAACACTGGCTCTCTTGGTTGCTTCCTTGGTGTGCTTATTTCTTCGAAAACATTCACTTAGTGAACGTGGCGTTCACTTTTTGAACGCTACCCTTTTTGCTGAGCCTTCCTTGGTTATTTTTTGGGTCCTAAAGATACCTATCACTTGTGCTTTAATTTTATGCCAAATATAGATTGCTATATATCGTTGGAAAGCTCTGAATGTCAACTTTCCAACGCAACTGGAAGCGCTTCAATTGGACATCTATAGCTCAAGTTATGGTCCTTTGAAGAAGGCATAGTCATGCTGTTTTGGAGGCCAAAAATGTTCACTAAAGTGAACCTGGCGTTCACCTGCTTGAACACTGCATTGGAGGCCAAAGTTAGCACCAGCTTTTGAGGCCCAAACTTAATGTTCACCCCATAATATTATTATATATCGTTTGAAAGCCCTGGATGTCTAATTTCCAATGCATTTGTGACGCATCATTTAAATCTCTACAGCTCAAGTTATCCTCCTTGGAAAGTGAAGAGGTCAGCTGGCCTTACTGCAGGTTGATACTATGTTCATCTTTGCACTTTCGGGGTAAGTTTTCTCCCTCAGATTTAGTGTCCACCATGTAGTTCCATATATGCCTGGAAAGCTCTAGATTCCTACTTTCCAATGCCACAAGAATCACCTCATTTGGAGCTTTGTAGCTCGAGTTATTCTTGTTGGAGTGTGAAGAGGTCAGTATTGCAAATCCTCTTTGCTCAACTCAGAAGCCTCTTTGAGTTTGTTTCCAACTCTTTTGCCACCTTGGAAGTATGATTCTTCTTTTTAGTGCTTTTATTGCTTCTTCTTCTATTATTTCCTACAAAGTTTATAAAATCAAAAGATCAAAGAAATATACCATTTAAGCACAAAAGCATTCAATACTTAAGCACTAATCATCAATTTCTTGTATGAAAAAGCATAAAAAAATATGACATGATGACATGTCATTAGAATTCCCTGGCTTAATCTATTTTTGGAAACTCAGAACCCAAATAGAACCTATAACCCTAAGAATTAGAAACAATACGCTTTCAGAAGCTAAAACCCCCAACTTAAAAACCATAAAATTAGAACCCTAAACCGCAGGACACCTTCTTACAAAACCACAAAGTCAATTCATCACAAATTGAATAAAGAACAAAATCAGAATTTAACACTAATAACAACAAGCAATGCTCATATGCGATTCTGCACGACAAAGCTTCTAACACAAACGGCACGACAGAAATTAAACCAGACATAGAAAAACCCTAATTAAATATGAAATTTTGATATAGAACCCTAATTAAATTTAACCCTAATTGCAGAGTATAGAACAAATTTTCTTTAATTGGCAATTTTACTATGGTGGTACAGGTTGATCAGTAGAGCATATAAAAGTGACCTTAAACATCTCACTTACCTTATCATGTGAAAGAAGTTCAAATGAAGGACCAAAATAGCGCTCATAGAGATCTTCCACTACCTGCACAGTAAAATAGACTTCAAGCGTCAACTGATTAATCAAAATAGATGTACGTGAAAGAGAATAAAAGAAAGATTATAACTGAAGGCTAAAAACATTATGAAGCAGGCAATGAAATTAAACAGCCTTCGCCGCAGAAATTGGACTTGAGTGGCTAACCTTACACTGGGGGCCTTCTTCAAAAGGAAGATTGAGCTCTGTTGCAAAACTTGAGCCGTGTTTTGTTCTTGACATTGGAGATTAGGAACCCTAATTGCGTAAATCAGAGAAAAAAACTAAAAACCTACCTATTATGATAAGGGAAAGCGAATCAAGCAGGGATGGATGGAGCAGAGGGGGCAGGAGTAGCAAAGGAGACGCAGAGCACAAGATAGAGTGGCGACCAAAGAAGAATAAGAGCACTGCGAGGCAGTAGTGCGACGTAGGAGAGCTGCGGTGTCGTTCATCGTAATAGAGACGCGATGATTGTAACAACCCTGATTTTCGAGTACATGAGATCTTTTCTGAAAGTACGGATTTCTCCGGAAGATCAGTAAAGGGAACACCTCTGCTATATCATCAAGCATCTCAATCCTCATTATCATTATGTCATCTTTAAGCTAGAACCTCCTTTGAGGCAAGCTCGATAATACAATCGCGAAGAACCTAGCTTTTGAACCATATCGGTTCGCAGTTTTGATTCTGATTTTCGTAAATAGTCTCTGTTTGACGAACCGGACTCGATTCATGAGAGGAGAGAGATAATAGTATAATATTATCATTAAATTAGTATTAGAAAATTCTTGAATGACATTATAAGGTTACCTGGTCTGTTTTTGTTAAAAACAGAAAATCGATTTAACCGGGTTTACGGTTTACTGGTGCAGCTTAGCACCAGCACTCTCTGATGAATTTAGCAATGCTAAGGCCTCATTATAAATGTTCTATTCTCATAATAAATATGTTACTAGTGTCATTTATGCTAGTAGCTCAGAAAATAATTTTTAGAGATGTTTTTACGAGTGTTCCGATACACATAGTTTTAGTAGTTGTACACCAGAGATATTTTAATATTATTTTAATCCACCTCCAAGCCAACCAATCACAACTCACCTTACACCCCCAAGACCTCCAAGGCTGTCTCATTTCATCATTTTGGCCGAAAATAACAAGAGAGAAAAGAGAGAAACTTTCATGAACACTTAATCTTCAAAGCTTGATTTCTTCTGAACTAAAACTCAAATCAAAATTGCGATTTCACCAAAATGATCCTCTCTTCTTCCTCTACATAACCATATAACATATCAAGGCTGGAAATAAGGTGAGATGGCTGTCTCCCTCCCATTTCAATTCGGTTTTCAAGGAAAACCATGCAAAACATGTGTTTTCTTGTTGTTCTTCCTTAGGAATCATGCTTAACTTGACTTGAGGGCCAAGAAACGTGAATCTCCAGCAAGTCTAAGGTGAGATATCTCTTCCTAACATACTGAGTGAGATTTGGTCAGTTGAGAGTTTTTGGATTTAAAGTTGTTCTTGATGTGATTTAGGAGGAAAAAGTGCTTAAGGACCACCTGAAAGTTTAACCAAATTAGGAGCAGCAAAACCAGGTAGGGATTGACGAATTTAATCTTGATTGATTGTGTTTGAGTTGTGTGATTATGATATGGTTTGGCTGTGCTTGAAATTGATTGTTTGTATGAGTAATTCTTATTGAAATTTTGGTGAAAATTTGATGAAATTTGATGAAATTCAAGCTTTAAAGTTCATGTTCTTGTGGCTGCTGGAAAACGAAACCCTAGAGCTTAAATTGAGGTTCAATTTGTGTTAAAATCATGTAGAAAATATGGGGTTTTAGTGGCTGGAGATTTATTTTGAATTATGGTAAAAATCGGTTGCTGAAAAGACTGAAAAACGGGTAAAAACAGAGAAAGAATCTGAAGAATATACGAAGAACACGAAGAACACTTTGAGTGTGGTGAAGAACATTGAAGAACACCTTTTAGATCTTAGAAAGGGCAAGGAAGTAAATATTTTGGTGTTTGAGGGGTTATTTTGTAATTTCTGAAAGTTAGGGTGGTTAAAGTAGAAATATTAAAAGTTACCGGGGTAAAAAGTTAATTTTAATGGTTAAAAGGTAAAGGCAAGGTAATTTTCGAAAATTTAATAATAAAATAATAAATAATAATAAAATATTAAATAATAATATTTAATTAAAAATAATATTTTAATAAAAATAATAAAATAATGCGAAAAAGGTAGTTTTCTGTAAAAGCTTTAGAAAGACAACTTTAAGTGCAGAATCTCATAATTACCTTTATAAAACACTTAGGGAGTGGTAATAACATGATAGTGAGGTGAAGATAAATAAAAGATAAAAAGTTAAAGAAAAGATAAAAACCAAAGAAAAAGTCTGTAAAAGTTTAACGACAGAAAAACAGACAGAAATTAGTGAACGAACTAGGGCAACATAGTTAGTACTTGAGTTGCGACTAGGGTTAGGTATAATATGAAAAGTTAAACTGTTTCAGTATAGACTTAATGAACCTATACTTGGGACAGGCGAACTATTCATACCGAAATTTACATAAACTTTAAATACATACGTTCAGCAGAGAAATCAGAGCAGAGTAGAGAAACACAGAAAACAGAGTAACCAGAGTAAAGTAAAGAGATAAAGAGAAAAAGAGTAATAAAGATACAGATGAAAAGAGTAATCAGAGAAGAGAAAAGAGATACAGAGAACAGAGTAATTAAAACAGAGTAAAGAGATACAGAGAAAAGAGAAACTAGAACAGAGTAAAGAGATATAAAGAGAAGAGTAATATAATAAAGAGCTATATTTATATATATTAGTTGCTTGATGCAACCCAGAGCTATATTTATATATATATATATATATATATATATATATATATTAGTTGCTTGATGCAACCCAAAGCAATATTTAATATATATTAGTTGCTTAATGCAACCCAGAGTTTCTGTAGGGAAACTAAGTTACCTACAGCTATTTTCCGCTTCCCCAGAGCAGAGCAGAGTATATATATTTTCCTGCAGTAAGCAGAGGTTGTCTCAAATGAGCGGCTATTATTATATGCGCATTTATTTAGGAACGGAAAATCGTATTCGGGAAATCGGGATTACTCGTGACCGGATAAATGTCGGGATTGCGGGCAGCCAACCGACACATGAGCTCATGGCCTGCGCTAGGGCTAGACATGCATCATTCTTGTCTGCGCATCATTCTCTGTTGCATTCCTTTCTGTGTGTGATCTATTTCTTTGTGTTTGTCTGCTTGTATGCTATTTTTATGTTTTATTTTCTTGTATTCTTTTGTTTGTGTTCTGCTTTCTATTGTCTCTACTTTCTCTTTCTGTCTTTATCTTTTGTTTACTGCTTCGCTATATTCTATTATTCGTCTGCTAATCGACCCCAAATAAATGAACGTAACTAATAACCCCGACCCTACTAAGAACTCCCCAGTTCTTACCCCTTCTCTCTCCCTTTCCCCTTCAGATGGAAGTAAGAGTTCCTTTCCGTAGTTCGCTGACGATTGTACGCAAAAAGGGATTCCGCTCTAGGCAGTCTTCTGAGTCTAGGGTGAATATCGTTCTCTGATTATATGTATAACTGTGAGACCAGCCAACGTCTGCACCCCCGTTCGTATGCGCACTTTAACCTAAATCCGGTGTACGAGATTCCTATTGTGTGGTTACTTCATGAGGTACTAGAGAGACGTCCTGTGAAAAAGTCTGATCATGCAGAGGAGTAGCAGATGATGTTCTATCTTCTGATGACGTTCCACCTGACTTGAGTTTTGAAGACCTAGAACGTACTTTCCCTCGCTTTAGTAGTTTAGAGGGACTAGGTGAGTATAGAGTCTAGGCTAGCCTAGGTGCCAGCTTAGAGACCTTTGAACAGGTCAGGACCTGGGATGTTGTATGTATGTATATGTATAAAGTTATTATCTAGCTATATCTAGGGGTGTTCTAACTAAAGGTCTATACTCTAATAAAAGCTAGATAACTGAATGTTGCTAGCTACTCGTGATGTATTTATGTGTGGTTGTTTATAACTGTTTTATCTGTTATTACTTGTAAATTGATTTTGAGTGATTCCGTCTATTAATCCAAACGTTCTTTTTCAAAAAAAAATACACCTCACAAATTAACTACGCGTTTAACAACGAATCAGGCTCATATGATAAATAATAGATAATAATTAGGAAGACAAACTGGTAGCGCTCAGTTTCCGGTATGATCTAGACATATTGAAAATTGGGTCGTTACAATTTGGTATCAGAGCAGTTCGTTCCCAGTAGAGCCTGGGGAGTGGACTGACTATGCTTCATTGCATACTCTGTTGTGTGTCTCATGCGTATAGGATATCCCAGTGATATATGTTGCATGATTGTCTCTGTGTTTTCATTTTGGGAATGTTCACACTTGACTTAAAGTGTTAAGACTGATCACCTTAACAATGATTGTTTGGTGTGAACAAGACTACAATGGGTTCACGGAGACGAGGCGTACGGGAAGGAATTCCTAATGTTAACTACGAGAGGGAATAGGAAACGTTTATGGCTACCATGAACAACGTGGCTGAAGTAGTGCGTGAAGCTGCTGTAGCAGCGGCTAGGGCTGTTGAATGTCTCGGAGTGAGAAATGGGAACGAGAATGAATACGGAGAAGATAATGGGAATGATGAGAACAACTTAGGGCATCCTGAAAGACTTATGACCCTTGCGACATTTCTGAAGGTTAATCCGCCTAAGTTCAAGGGTACATTCGTTGCGACTGACACTGATAATTGGTTTCAAGGTATTGAACAATCACTGAGAGCGTAACTTGTTCCGGAAGGACAACACGTGGAGTTTGCTACTTATATGCTCGAAGGAGAAGCTGGGTACTGGTGGCAGGGGATACAACGACTGCTACAACAGAATGAAAATGACATTCCTTAGGATATCTTTAGGGACGAATTTTATAAAAAGTATTTTCCGGGAGCAGCACGAGATGCTAAGGAGATGGAGCTTATGCAGTTGAAACAAGGGGATATGACTATTGCTGAGTATGCCCGTAAGTTCGATGACTTGTGCCGTTTCTCCAAGATTTGTCAAGGGAACCCAGAAGACTTTGAGGAATGGAAGTATTTAAAGTTTGAAGGAGGACTCCGAGAAGAACTGATGAATTCTGTTGTTTCGCTAGAGATACGAAATTTTGCTGAACTAGTGAATAAAAGTAAACTAGTGGAAGAATGTTCAAAGAAGGTGGCGATAGCTTGAGCAGGTCGTAGGAAGGGTTCACAAAGAGACTTTGTTCAAAATTTAGCCCCTCAAGGTTGCAACTTTAAAGCTATTGGTCAATTCCAGTGTTGGAATGGAAACCACCGAGATGTCAGCCTTTTAACTCGCAATAATGGTAGTAACAATAACCGTGACATTGAACAAGGACATGAGAGTCAACCTCACCAAGCTCAAAGTGGTGTAGTATGCCCAACTTGTGGAAAGCATCATGGTAGTAGGCTTTGTCGGTTCAGAACAGGTTTATGTTGCTACTGTAATAAGGAAGGACATCGGGTAAGAGACTGTCGAAAAAGAATGGTAGATGAGTCTGTTGGCAATACTATAAAGTTTGGATTTATCGCTCGAGGTAAAGTAAGGCAAGGCAATGGTAAACGAGCCCGTCAGGCTTACATAAACCCTGCATGTAAGCAATGCGGAAAAGAGCATAGTAACAGGTCTTCCCAGTTTGGATCACCTAACTGCTATGCTTGTGGAGAACTTGGACACGTTGCCAAGGATTGTCCGAAGGAATTTAATCGAAATCCAGTTAGAACCCAACAACAAGGACGAGTGTTTGTTATCACTATTGACGATGTTGTGCAATCGGATGCTCTCATTCAAGGTCAGGTTATGTCAAGAATCAATTTCTAACTGTACTGTATGATTCGGGTGCATCGCATTCTTTATTTCTCTAACTATTGCTCACGAGTTAGGATTATATTTCTTTAAATTGAATTTTTACTTGATTGTCCATACACCTGCATCCCAAAATGCTTTGACCAGTTTAGTGTGCCTGCAAGTACCATTCGCTATTAGGAACAGAACTTTTATACACTATCTAATCTGTTTGCCTCCATATGGTTTAGAAGTTATTTTAGGATTAGATTGGTTATCTAAGTATCATGCTTTCCTTGATTATTTTAAAAGAACTGTTGTTATTCCATCTGATAGTCTATGTACTAAACCATTTCTGTCCGACACCTTATATCTGAATTCTGTAAGAGTTACCTTAGGAGGGAGTGATTGTGAGGGGTACGTTCTGTTAGCGGCTAGCTCAAATGATAGTGAATTAAGCTTAGAACGAATCTGAATGATGAAGGAATTTCCTGATGTTTTCTTGGATGACATACCTGAGCCTCCTCAGCGAGAGATAGAATTCAGCATTGATCTAGTACCTGGAGCCGGACCGATTTCCATAGCACTATACTGGATGTCACCATTGCTTGCAGAGCTGAAGAAGCTGTGAGATAGGATCGTAGTGGCCTATGGAGGTACAAGAAAAGAATTTGTGTGCCTATCTCTGGAGAATTGCGACAGAAGATTCTTGCTGAAGCTCACCAAAGTAGACTTTCTATTCATCCTGGAGTGACAAAGATGTATCGAAATTTAAAACAAATGTTCTGGTGGCCGAGCTTAAAGAAAGAAGTAGCTGATTATGTCTCAAAATATTTAACCTGCCAGAAGATGAAGGTAGAACATCAGAAGCCGTCAGGAACCCTGCAACCCTTAGAAATACCACAATGGAAATAGGAGCAGATTTCTATGGATTTTGTCACGGGATTGCCAAGGACCTCAACAGGACACGATGCCATCTGGGTAATTGTGGACAGGTTGACAAAGTCAGCGCACTTCCTTCTGATTCGAGTTGACTATACTTTAGAAAGGCTGGCACGGATATATATTCAAGAAATCATACGATTGCACGGGATACCTTTGTTAATTGTTTCAGATCGAGATCCGATGTTTACATCCAGATTCTGGAGAGCTTTCCAGAAAGCGTTGGGAACAGAATTGCACATGAGTACAGCATACCATCCTCAGACAGACGGACAATCAGAGCAGACAATCCAGACATTAGAAGACATGTTACGATCATGTATGATAGACAACCAAAGCAGCTGGGATAAGTATTTGCTGTTGGTCGAATTTGTCTACAACAACAGTTGCCAATAAAGTATCGGGATGGCACCATATGAAGCTCTCTACAAAAGAAGATGTCGGACACCATTGTGTTGGAATGACGATGGAGAAGCTAGTGTCTTAGGTCCAAACTTAGTGTAAGAAACTACTGAGAAGATAAAGGAGATTCGTCGGAAGATCCAGACAGCATAAGGCCGCCAAAAGAGCTATGCCGATAATAGATGTAGACCCTTAGAGTTTAGTGACGGAAACCGTGTCTTTCTAGAAGTAACCTTGATTACTGGAATAGGTAGAGCCCTTAAGACTAAAAAGCTTAACCCACGATACATAGAACCTTTCCAAATACTTAAAAGAGTCGGTCTAGTAGTTTATCAAATAGTCCTTCCTCCTTATTTATCAAACCTTCATGATGTTTTTCATGTCTCGCAACTTAAGAAATATATTCCCGATAAGAGTCACGTTTTACAACCAGAGACAGTACAGTTATGAAATGATTTGACACATCAAGCATCACCGGTTCAGATCGTAGAAAGAAGTGATAAGCAGCTAAAAGACAAGACTGTTCGCTTAGTCAAAATAGCATGGAAACAAAGAGGAGAGGAAGAGCACACATGGGAACTGGAAGATAAGATGAAAGCTGATTACCTGCATTTATTCCTAGGTAACTGAAATTTTGAGGGCAAAATTTTCTTTTAGGAGGGTAGAATGTAACAACCCTGATTTTCGAGTACATGAGATCTTTTCTGAAAGTACGGATTTCTCCGGAAGATCAGTAAAGGGAACACCTCTGCTATATCATCAAGCATCTCAATCCTCATTATCATTATGTCATCTTTAAGCTAGAACCTCCTTTGAGGCAAGCTCGATAATACAATCGCGAAGAACCTAGTTTTTGAACCGTATCGGTTGGCAGTTTTGATTCTGATTTTCGTAAATAGTCTCTGTTTGACGAACCGGACTCGATTCATGAGAGGAGAGATATAATAGTATAATATTATCATTATATTAGTATTAGAAAATTCTTGAATGACATTATAAGGTTACCTGGTCTGTTTTTGTTAAAAACAGAAAATCGATTTAACCGGGTTTACGGTTTACTGGTGCAGCTTAGCACCAGCACTCTCTGATGAATTTAGCAATGCTAAGGCCTCATTATAAATGTTCTATTCTCATAATAAATATGTTACTAGTGTCACTTATGCTAGTAGCTCAGAAAATAATTTTTAGAGATGTTTTTACGAGTGTTCCGATACACCTAGTTTTAGTAGTTGTACACCAGAGATATTTTAATATTATTTTAATCCACCTCCAAGCCAACCAATCACAACTCACCTTACACCCCCAAGACCTCCAAGGCTGTCTCATTTCATCATTTTGGCCGAAAATAACAAGAGAGAAAAGAGAGAAACTTTCATGAACACTTAATCTTCAAAGCTTGATTTCTTCTGAACTAAAACTCAAATCAAAATTGCGATTTCACCAAAATGATCCTCTCTTCTTCCTCTACATAACCATATAACATATCAAGGCTGGAAATAAGGTGAGATGTCTGTCTCCCTCCCATTTCAATTCGGTTTTCAAGGAAAACCATGCAAAACATGTGTTTTCTTGTTGTTCTTCCTTAGGAATCATGCTTAACTTGACTTGAGGGCCAAGAAACGTGAATCTCCAGCAAGTATAAGGTGAGATATCTCTTCCTAACATACTGAGTGAGATTTGGTCAGTTGAGAGTTTTTGGATTTAAAGTTGTTCTTGATGTGATTTAGGAGGAAAAAGTGCTTAAGGACCACCTGAAAGTTTAACCAAATTAGGAGCAGCAAAACCAGGTAGGGATTGACGAATTTAATCTTGATTGATTGTGTTTGAGTTGTGTGATTATGATATGGTTTGGCTGTGCTTGAAATTGATTGTTTGTATGAGTAATTCTTGTTGAAATTTTGGTGAAAATTTGATGAAATTTGATGAAATTCAAGCTTTAAAGTTCATGTTCTTGTGGCTGCTGGAAAACGAAACCCTAGAGCTTAAATTGAGGTTCAATTTGTGTTAAATCATGTAGAAAATATGGGGTTTTAGTGGCTGGGAATTTATTTTGAATTATGGTAAAAATCGGTTGCTGAAAAGACTGAAAAACGGGTAAAAACAGAGAAAGAATCTGAAGAATATACGAAGAACACGAAGAACACTTTGAGTGTGGTGAAGAACATTGAAGAACACCTTTTAGATCTTAGAAAGGGCAAGGAAGTAAATATTTTGGTGTTTGAGGGGTTATTTTGTAATTTCTGAAAGTTAGGGTGGTTAAAGTAGAAATATTAAAAGTTACCGGGGTAAAAAGTTAATTTTAAAGGTTAAAAGGTAAAGGCAAGGTAATTTTCGAAAATTTAATAATAAAATAATAAATACTAATAAAATATTAAATAATAATATTTATTTAAAAATAATATTTTAATAAAAATAATAAAATAATGCGAAAAAGGTAGTTTTCTGTAAAAGCTTTAGAAAGACAACTTTAAGTGCAGAATCTCATAATTACCTTTATAAAACACTTAGGGAGTGGTAATAACATGATAGTGAGGTGAAGATAAATAAAAGATAAAAAGTTAAAGAAAAGATAAAAACCAAAGAAAAAGTCTGTAAAAGTTTAACGACAGAAAAACAGACAGAAATTAGTGAACGAACTAGGGCAACATAGTTAGTACTTGAGTTGCGACTAGGGTTAGGCATAATATGAAAAGTTAAACTGTTTCAGTATAGACTTAATGAACCTATACTTGGGACAGGCGAACTATTCATACCGAAATTTACATAAACTTTAAATACATACGTTCAGCAGAGAAATCAGAGCAGAGTAGAGAAACACAGAAAACAGAGTAACCAGAGTAAAGTAAAGAGATAAAGAGAAAAAGAGTAATATAGATACAGATGAAAAGAGTAATCAGAGAAGAGAAAAGAGATACAGAGAACAGAGTAATTAAAACAGAGTAAAGAGATACAGAGAAAAGAGAAACCAGAACAGAGTAAAGAGATATAAAGAGAAGAGTAATATAATAAAGAGCTATATTTATATATATTAGTTGCTTGATGCAACCCAGAGCTATATTTATATATATATATTAGTTGCTTGATGCAACCCAGAGCAATATTTAATATATATTAGTTGCTTAATGCAACCCAGAGTTTCTGTAGGGAAACTAAGTTACCTACAGCTATTTTCCGCTTCCCCAGAGCAGAGCAGAGTATATATATTTTCCTGTAGTAAGCAGAGGTTGTCTCAAATGAGCGGCTATTATTATATGCGCATTTATTTAGGAACGGAAAATCGTATTCGGAAAATCGGGATTACTCGTGACCGGATAAATGTCGGGATTGCGGGCAGCCAACCGACACATGAGCTCATGGCCTGCGCTAGGGCTAGACATACATCATTCTTGTCTGCGCATCATTCTCTGTTGCATTCCTTTCTGTGTGTGATCTATTTCTTTGTGTTTGTCTGCTTGTATGCTATTTTTATGTTTTATTTTCTTGTATTCTTTTGTTTGTGTTCTGCTTTCTATTGTCTCTACTTTCTCTTTCTGTCTTTATCTTTTGTTTACTGCTTCGCTATATTCTATTATTCGTCTGCTAATCGACCCCAAATAAATGAACGTAACTAATAACCCCGACCCTACTAAGAACTCCCCAGTTCTTACCCCTTCTCTCTCCCTTTCCCCTTCAGATGGAAGTAAGAGTTCCTTTCCGTAGTTCGCTGACGATTGTACGCAAAAAGGGATTCCGCTCTAGGCAGTCTTCTGAGTCTAGGGTGAATATCGTTCTCTGATTATATGTATAACTGTGAGACCAGCCAACGTCTGCACCCCCGTTCGTATGCGCACTTTAACCTAAATCCGGTGTACGATATTCCTATTGTGTGGTTACTTCATGAGGTACCAGAGAGACGTCCTGTGAAAAAGTCTGATCATGCAGAAGAGTAGCAGATGATGTTCTATCTTCTGATGACGTTCCACCTGACTTGAGTTTTGAAGACCTAGAACGTACTTTCCCTCGCTTTAGTAGTTTAGAGGGACTAGGTGAGTATAGAGTCTAGGCTAGCCTAGGTGCCAGCTTAGAGACCTTTGAACAGGTCAGGACCTGGGATGTTGTATGTATGTATATGTATAAAGTTATTATCTAGCTATATCTAGGGGTGTTCTAACTAAAGGTCTATACTCTAATAAAAGCTAGATAACTGAATGTTGCTAGCTACTCGTGATGTATTTATGTGTGGTTGTTTATAACTGTTTTATCTGTTATTACTTGTAAATTGATTTTGAGTGATTCCGTCTATTAATCCAAACGTTCTTTTTCAAAAAAAAAATACACCTCACAAATTAACTACGCGTTTAACAACGAATCAGGCTCATATGATAAATAATAGATAATAATTAGGAAGACAAACTGGTAGCGCTCAGTTTCCGGTATGATCTAGACATATTGAAAATTGGGTCGTTACAATGATGGTGTGGTGTAGCAGAGCCGGGTGAGGATGTGGTGCAAGGAAAAGAGGAAGGTATAGATGAGGTTGAGGAAGAGAGCATAGAACTTTCTCAGCTCTTAGCTTTCTGCGAAAGGAGATGGAGGGTGCGAGCATTAAAAGGGAAGAAAAATCTTAAGTGTTATAGCGCACTTATATTAGGAAACACTTATAAAGCGCACCCAAAACCTAACTATTTGACCACTCTTGAAAAGCGTCTTCTTTGGTGAGAAAGGTGTACCCATAGATATTAAGATAAGGCTACGCTTTATAAGTGATTTTTATTGTATCTAAGGCTACGCTTTTTAAATGATGCCACAATTGTGTTTCTTATTCTCTAAAAAATGGTAACACGAAGAAAAGTGCTACGCTTTTCAAATGTAGCTTAAAAAAAGTGTAGCTAAATGGGTATTTTTCTTGTAGTGTACAGAGATATTGAAAGTTTCTTGCTCCCTAAGCACTTGAGAAATGGTTAGCATGCATGTATGTTTGTAGGCTTCTGAACTTAGATTGGTATGTGACACCAAACTTAGTTCCTTGCCTTATGTAGCAAATTGAGTACATGTAGAAACTTCAAGTGCTTTTTTTTTAAGAAAATAAACTATGAATCTAGAATCTAAATAGTTGTTAAGTAGTCTCTCTGATTGTTTGGATCTAGTGACTGATCATGTTGAGGGTTGCAATGTGTTTTTAATGAAATCTTTGGTGGAGCACCAAACTTGGCATCCCACATTCACCCTTGAATTGTTTTGGTGTGCAACACCAGACTTAGCTCCTTGCAATACAGAGAAATCTATTTAACTCTTTTATTGAAACAGCTTAAGAAAAGGAAGTTACCTCTGGTTGGCTTGCCTCCCAACAAGTGCTCTTTTAATGTCACTAGGTTGACAGTTATTTCATCAACTAAGCTTGTACTTCATCTTGGGGCTTTCCCCCATATTGCCCAAATAGTGTTTGAGCCTTTGTCCATTCACAGTAAAGGTTTCCTATGAACTTTCTTCAATAATTTCTATGTGTCCATAAGGTGAGACCTTGGTGACAAGAAAGGGTCCTGACTACCTTGGCTTTAGCATTCCAGGAAAAAGATTCAGCTTGGAGTCGTAAAGGAGTACTCTCTATCCTTCTTCAAAGTTCCTTAGTGCCAAATTGAGGTCATGCTTTTTCTTTGCCCTTTCCTTATAAATTTTGGCACTTTCGTACACTTGGGACCTGAATTCTTCCAATTCTTGTAGTTGAAGGATCCTTCTTTCACCAGCAGCATTGTTGTCAAAGTTCAGTAGTTTGAGAGCCCAAAATGCTTTGTTTTTCAGCTCCACTAGTAGATTACAAGCCTTTCCATACACCAATTGAAACGGATATTCCAATGGGTGTTTTGAAGGCTGTCCTATATGCCCAAAGAGCATCATCCAACTTCTTCGACCAGTCTTTTCTTGAAGTTCCCACAGTCTTTTCAAGAATTCTTTTGAGTTCTCTGTTGGATATTTCTGCTTGCCCACTTGTTTGGGGGTGATAAGGTGTGGCAACCTTATGCTTGACTCCATATCTCAAAAGGATAGTGTCTAGTGGTCTGTTACAAAAATGGCTTCATCCATCACTGATTAGAGCTCTGGGACTCCAAATCGGCTGAAGATATTCTTCCTGAGAAAGTTCATCACTACTTTGTTATCGTTTGTTGGAGTTGCAATGGCCTCCACCCACTTGGATACATAGGCTACCACCACCAAAATATACTTGTTTGAGTATGAGGTTGGGAATGGTCCGATGAAATCAATCCCCCATACGTCAAATAGTTCAAGTTCTAGGATGAAGTGTTGTGGCATCTCATTTCTTTTGGGCAAGTTTCCAGCTCTCCAGCATTCATTACAACTCTTCACTAGTTCCTTTGCATCCTTGAAGATAGTGGGCCAAAAGAATCCACACTGCAACACTTTGGCTGCAGTCTTTTTTCCTCCAAAGTGTCCTCCATAGCAAAAACTATGACAATTCCATAAGACTTCCCGTCCTTCTTGCTCTGAGATACGTCTTCTAAGTATTCCATCTGAATATTTTTTGAAAAGGTATGGTTCATCCCAGATGAAATACTTGGCATCATTAATGAGCTTTCTCTTCTGATGTTTGTTGATCTCCGAAGGCACTTCCCCAGTGGCTTTAAAATTACCAATGTCCGCAAACCAGGATGCCTTGCGAACCAACATTAATTGTTCATCCGAAAAAGACTCATTCACACTCGGGTTGTGAGTGCTACCTTCTTCACAAGGAATTCTTGACAAGTGATCTGCTACGTTGTTCTCTACTCCTTTCTTGTCTTTAATCTCAATGTTAAACTCCTGCAGCAATAATATCCACCTTATCAATGTTGGATTTGATTCTTGTTTGGAAAGTAGGCATTTCAGTGCTACATGATCAGTAAAAACAATCACTTTAGAGCCAATGAGATACGATCTAAATTTATCAAATGCAAATACTATTGCTAGTAATTCCTTTTCAGTGGTGGTGTAATTCCTTTGGGTTTCATTGAGGACCTTGGTGGCATAGTATATAACATGCTCCAAATTGTCTTTCCTTTGTCCTAACACTGCCCCAATAGTAAAATCTGATGCATCACACATCAGCTCGAAAGGTAAATACCAGTTAGGTGGGACAATGATAGGTGCTGAGGAAAGTTTTCTTTTCAGATTTTCAAAAGCCAGCAGGCATTCTTGATCAAACACAAAAGGTGCATCAGAGACAAGTAAGTTACTCAATGGTTTGGCAATTTTTGAAAAATCTCTAATAAACCTTCTGTAGAATCCAGCATGTCCTAAGAAACTCCTAACTGCTTTGACATTACTAGGTGGAGGTAATTTCTCAATTACATCCACCTTAGCTCTGTACACCTCTATGCCTTTATTAGAAATTTTGTGGCCAAGAACAATCTTTTCTGTTGCCATAAAATGGTATTTCTCCCAGTTTGAGACTGGGTTAGTCTCTTGGCATCCCTTTAGTACCAAGACAAGGTGATGTAAGAAATTAGGGAAGGAATCACTAAATGCTGAAAAATCATCTATCAAAACCTCAATGAATTTTTCAATCATGTCTGAAAAGATAGACAACATGCATCTTTGGAAGGTGGCAGGTGCATTGCACAATCCAAAAGGCATGCGTCTATAAGCAAAGACTCCATATGGGCAAGTAAAAGATGTTTTCTACTGGTCCTTGATAAACCCCATTTTTAGGGTTTATCTTGTGTTGAATTTAGAGGGTTTTATCATCTTTTCCCACATTTTTTCAATGAAATAGCATGGTTTTGTAAATTCTCCTTTAATTGTACTTAAGAGTGAAAACATGCTTTTTAGGTCTTAAAATAGCTAAATTTAATTCACCTTGATTCCATTAGATGCCTTGATATGTTTGTTAGGTGATTTCAGGTTTAGGAGGCAAATATTGGATTGAGGGAATGAAGAAAAAGCATGTAGAAATGGAGAACTCATGAAGAAATAAAGGAATTGCAAAGCTGTCAAGCCGACCTCTTCGCACTTAATCGATCATAACATGAGCTACGGAGGTCCAAATGAAGCGATTCTAGTTGCGTTGGAAAGCTAACATCCAGGAATTCAAAATGATATAAAATTTTTCATAGTTGCATCGTGTTTATGGGCGTGCACGGGCACTATACGCGTACACACCGATGTTGCACGTGATTCACTAATTACAACTCGTGGCCAGCGATTTCTAGTGCATTTTGGGCCCAATCCAACTCATTTCTGATGCTATTTAACCCAAGGATTTAAGAGAGATGCATAACCTTGTCATCATTAGTTTAGTTTAGATTAGTTTTGGAGGGAAAGTTAGTTTTAGAGAGAGAAGCTCTCACTTCTCTCTAGGATTAGGAGTAGGTTAGATCTAGATTAGAATTTCTTATATCTAGTTTAATTTCAGGCTTTGATTCACTTTTTCTTTTGTAATTCTTCTTCTTCTACATCTCTTATCTCTAGTTTAGCATTTAATTCTTGTAATTCTCTACTTTTATCTTGATTCACTTTTGTTTCCTCTATTTTCTCTTAATGTAATTTATGATTCATGTTCCTCTATTGTTGATTTGCTTTGTTGTTGTTTAATTCCTTGCAATTGATTAGTGTAGATTTACTTTTCTTGAAATTTTACTATGCTTTTCTTTTATTACCTTCCAAGTATTTGATAAAATATTTGGTTAGATTTTAGAGTAGAATTTTATGCTCTTGGCTTGGGAAGGTAACTTAGGAACTCTTGAGTTACTAATGTCCAAGTAATTCATGATTGGGAGCCATTAACTCTAGATCTCAGTAATTAAATTGGTGGAGAGCAAGGACTTATGGACTTGGATTGATATAGCTCACTTGACTTTCCTTTACTACTAGTTAGAGGATGACTTAGTGGGATTGATCCTTGCCAATTCTGATGTTGTGGTTAGTAATAGGGATAGAGATCCTTGACCACCAAACCTTGCCAAGACCTTTTTAGTTGTTAGTTTATTTTCATTGCCATTTACATTTCATGTCTCTTATCCCAAAAACCCCAAAACATACCTCATAACCAATAACAAGACACTTTATTGCAATTCCTAAGGAGAAGGACCCGAGGTTCCAATACTTTGGTTTATAAATCTAGGGGTTTGTTTTAGTAACAAACAATCTTTTGTATGAAAGGATTATTGTTTGGTTTAGAAACTATACTTCGACGAGAATTCATTTGTGAAATTCTATACCATCAAAGATCTGTTCATCAGTCTTTTGGGTCAACTACAATCTGGTTGTAGCCTGAGTAGCCATCTAAGAAGCAGTAGTATGCATGCACTGAAAGCCTTTCCAGCATTTGGTCCATGAAGGGAAGTGGAAAGTGGTCTTTTCTTGTAGCCTCATTGAGCTTTCTATAGTCAATCCACATTCTCCATCCCGTGACAGTTCTAGTAGGGATGAGTTCATTTCTCTCATTAGGTACCACAGTGATGCCTCCTTTCTTTGGGACTACTTGGACAGGGCTCACCCATGGGCTGTCCGAAATTGGGTAGATCACTTCTGCCTGCCATAGCTTCGTTACCTCCTTTTGTACCACTTCTTTCATAACTGGATTCAACCTTCTTTGAGGTTAAATGGAGGGCTTGGCATCATCTTCCAATATGATCTTATGCATGCACATGGAGGGGCTTATCCCTTTTAAGTCGGCAAGGGTCCATCCAATATCATCTTGGTGCTTTTGCAGTACTTTGATTAACTCTTTCTCTTGTTCTTGACTTAGAGCAGAGTTGATGATCACTGGATAGCTCTCATCCCTTCCCAAGTATGCATACTTGAGGGTGGGGGCAATGCTTTTAGTTGAAGTTTGGGTGCTTCATTCTTTTCCTTCTTTTCGTCTACCATGCTTGAAATGAGTGCCTCAGTTGATTGAACTGCTGCAACCTCACTGTTTGATGGAGGTTGATGAGCGGATAATTTATACCCTTTTTGGCATTATTTTTACATGGTTTTTAGTATGTTTTAGTTACTTTTATTATATTTTTATTAGTTTTTATGCAAAAATTACATTTCTTGACTTTACTATGAGTTTGTTTTTTTTTTTGTGATTTCAGGTATTTTCTGGCTGAAATTGAGGGACCTGAGCAAAAATCTTATTCAGGGGCTGAAAAAGGATTGCAGATGCTGTTGAATTCTGACCCTCCTGCACTCGAAGTGGATTTTCAGGAGCTACAGAAGCCCAATTGGCACGCTCTCAATTGCGTTGGAAAGTAGACATCCTGGGATTTCCAGCAATATATAATAGTCCATACTTTGCCTGAGATTTGATGGCCCAAACTGGCGTCCAAAGCCAGCCTAAAATATCTTGGCGTAAAACGTCAAAACTGGCACCAAAGCTGGCGTTTAACGCCAGGAACAGCCTATGCACGAAAAAGCTTCAATGTACAGCCCAAGCACACACCAAGTGGGGCCCAAAAGTAGATTTCTACATAATCTGCACTTAGTTACTCATTTTTTGTAAACCTAAGTAACTAGTTTAGTATAAATAGCACTTTTTACTATTGTATTCAGAGTTTTGGATCAAGCATATTGTCTTATGCTATTATCCACGTTTGGGGGCTGGCCATTTGGCTACTGATGACATGACTTTTGTGTGGTTTAGAATTCACAAATGAATTCTTGTTGTAATATAGTCTCTAAACCAACAATAGTCCTTTCATACAAAAATTTGTTTATCACAAGTAACAAACCCCTAAAATCTATAAACCGAAGTATTGATCCTTGGGTCATTCTTCCTTGGAATTGGAATGAAGTGTCTTGCTATTGGCTGTGAGTTATATTTAGGGATTTTGAGATTTTAGACAAGAAATGTAAATGGAAATGATAGTAAACTAATAACTATGAAAGCTCTAGGTAAGGTTGTGAGAATTAGAAGTCCTATCCTAGTTATCCTCCTCAATTGTGACCATAAATTGTTCATTGCTACCTCTTAGTTAACCTCTATAACAGAGGAAAGTCAAGTGGGTGAATTAACTTGATTCCACAAGTCCTAGCCAACTCCCAAGGAAAAGACTAGCTTTAGTGGTATCCAAATCAATTAGCAACTTCTAATTATCGATCAACAAGGGAATTAGATAACTCAAGCGTCACTAATTACTCCACCTAGGCCAAGAGGAATAAAAATCTATACTAAAATCCAACCAAGCATTTCATCAAACACTTGGGAGGCATAAAAGAAAAGCATAGTAAATTGATAACAAGAATAGAATCTAGCAACAATTGGATATAAGGAATCGACAACAACAATCAAAGAAAATAAGATCTACATGAATTACCTCAAATTGCATTAAAAGAAAATAGAGTGAACAAGAGTAGATCTACAAACAAAGTAGAAGAAAGTAATAACAACAATGGAAGAATGATGAATGTAACAACAAGGAATTAAGAAGAAGAGGCAGAAGAGAGCATAAATTAAAACCTAGATCTAAAAACTAAACCTAATCCTAATCCTAATTCTAGAGAGAAGTGAGAACTTCTCTCTCTAAAACTAAAACTAAAACTAGCCTAATGTGTGTGTTATGATAGATCCCCCTTTTCCTCCTTCAATCCATGGTCCTTTTGAGTGTTTTGGCGCCAAAGTTGGCTTGGATTGGGCCCCATAGGCCTTGAGAATTCGCTGGCCACATTTTTATTAAAAAATTATATATCAGCGCCGACGCGTATGTGCACAGCACGCGTACGTGTCCATGGGCGACTTCGCAAGGTGCACATAAGCGCCTGGTGCGTGCGCACGTCCATTGGCGAGTTCAATTCTTTGGCTTTCCATGATCTCTCCACTTGCTTGCTTCCTTCCTTGCTCCCTTGATTCATTCCTAGCCTTTTTTTCAACCTGAGATTACTAACAAACACATCAAGGCATCTTATGGAATTAAACGTGAGTCAAAATTAAATAATTAAGGACCTAGAAAGCATGTTTTCACATTTAAGCACAAATTAGGAGACAATCATGAAACCATGCTATTTCATTGAATTAATGTGGGTAAAAGGTTATAAAATCCCTTAAATGAAACACAAGATAAACCCTAAATATGAGGTTTATCAACCTCCCCACACTTAAACCAAGCATGTCCTCATGCTTAAACCAAGAATGAAGTAAGGGTATAGCATTTATTCAATGAAATCTAACTAAATGCAATCTACCTATATGCAACTATCTACATGAATGCAATTGCTTGGTAAAAAATAAATCAATTCCCATGAGTCATATATGCACAAGGGCTAAAGGACTAGCAAGTCTAATCCACAATTGAATTGAGCTTTTAAATATTTTTACAAACTTGCATGAAAGGAGATGATCATAGGTGGAAATATGTAATTGAGTATCAAACCCTCACCAGATGTGTTTGCACTCTATTCACTCAAGTGTTTAGGGTTGATTCACTCAATTCTCCCCTAATCATGCTTCTTAAGATTTATTTTTCATCTAACAATTAACATATATTTCATGCATGCATACAAGTATCATGAGGTCTTTTCTTTAGGTTGTAATGGGACTAGGGTCAATGTAAGGATGCATATTTGGTTAAGTGAGCTTGAAATTTGAATCTTTGATAAGCTTAGACTTCCCACCCAACCTATGACATCCTATACAACTTCAAACTAACCTAACTACCCATTTTTCTCACCTTTTTTTTTTCAACATACTCATGCATTTCCTTTTCTTGATCACAACCCATATGCATTGATCTTCATTGAATTTTACTTTACTTTGGGGCATTTTTGTCCCCTTTTTATTGTTTTTTGTTCTTTTTTTTATTATTATTTTTTTACATTGCTATATATAAAAAAAAACATCAATGCATAAGGTTTACGTTTAATCAATACATGAGCATGTACCCAATTCCCAATAATTTCAATAGAAATACAAAACTACCCTTTTATTCACCCAACGTCCCAAGGTTCCCACACTTGAATGATACTCACATTCACTAGCATAAGCTAATCAAAGATCCAAATAAGGGACATTTATTATTTTTCGCTTTAAGGCTTGTAATGTGCTAAATTAAGAACAAGTGGGTTAAGCGTAGGCTCAAAGTTTCTAACAAAAGGAGATAAAAGGTAAGGCTATTTGGGTAAGTGAGCTAAATGAAGTGATGGCCTCAATCATATAAATGCATGAATACACAAAATAATGGACATAAAGAATCAAACAAATCAAAGATTACAATCATTGAAAGAGAATAATGCACACAAGAAGGAAAAATAAGTGGTTATAAGATGTAACCACACAATTAGGCTCAAATCTCACTTGCCTGTGTTCTTAGCTCAAAAATCATGTTCCACAATATATATATATATATATATATATATATATATATATATATATATATATATATATATATATAATTCAGGCAAGTTCTATAAAAAGTTTTCACTAAAATCAATTGATGCCCTATAGAGAGAATTCTTGGAAAAATCTCATTATTTTGACTAAGCTTATTAATGCAATGTTGTGATTGAGAATTTATCAAAATTCCTTAGTTTACCCCTTTCTTTTTTTCAATCATATGAAAAAGGGTTAACTAGGTCTTAACAATTCCAAAACAATTTCTACTCACAACCACAAGCTAAGAGGATAATTAGATAAAGAAAAACCTAACTAAAGTATGAAATCCAACATCCACAATGTCTACATCCAAAATGAGAGAGTATACAACATAGAAGTATCCAAAATATCCAAAACAGCCAATATATACAATAGTGTGCAAAATAAGATAACTATGAAAATATAACTAGGAAAATAGCCGAAGTGTTCACCGATCTACCGACAGTGCCAACGGCAACCTCCCCACACTTAAGATCAAGCATCGTCCCCGATGCTAATCCTCAGGCTCAGGGAGAGGTACATCGGTCGGCTCTGGCTCTGGCTGGGGCTGTGGCTGAGGTGTCTCCTGAGTAGCCTGGGTATGTGGTGGTGCCACCACATGAACCTACTCCTCCACATGAGTATCCTCATCATGTAAATCCTCACGCTCCTCCTCGTGGGTCTCCTCATTTGAACCGGAGGACTCTGGAAGAGGGGGCAGCGTAAGGCCCTGGGACACAAACATCTGGTCAATCCGGTCTAGGCGACGCATGAGCTTGCACTTGCTGCGCTCCATGAACCGGAAAAGACACTGAACCAGTAAGTAAGTCGGCTGAGGTACTGGTGGTGGTGGTAAAGGAAGTGCTGCTGTAGCTACTGATGTAGATGCTCTTGCTGGTGCTGACGACGAAGAGTGTCTAGCCCCCTCTTCTGCTGCTCTAGCCCGAGATCAGCACCCGAAAGGAGGCTTCGCGGTCACCCAAGACCCCCATAGAATGGTCACCGGATCCTTCTTAGGAAGTGGTGGGGGTGGTGACATGTCCTCCAGTAACCACTGGACACTGACCCACTGAACCATCTGTGTGATAAGGACAGGAAATGGAAAGATACCTCTGATGTGGGCCCGCCACTTGAACCGCCTGGTTAGCCGCCAGAAATGGACCTCCTTCCCCTCTAGCACACAGCTGATCAGGCTCAACATAGCAATGGGGATCTCCGAGAAGTGGGTAGTCGGCATGAGGTAGTGGGCGAAAATCTGCTGCCTGATGCCAAGGCATCTTAGCCTAGTTTTACTAGTCATTTTCCTGTGTTTTCAATAGGTTTTATACACTTTCTTGAGTTACAAGTAAGCCATTTGGGTGAAAATTCATGTGTATTGAGATTCAATCAACCATGAGTAATTTGATACATTTTCATGAGATTTTGTGCCATAATTGCTTATATGTCAAGAATGATAATAAGTCTCATGATTTTAGCAAAGCTTTGATGCATTTGTTGATTGATGACAGGTGACCAAAAGGCTTGGAGGAAAGTTGAAGAAAGGGGATGGCAGAAGACCGCAAAACCACCCTGAGAAGAGTTCAAAATTATACCTTGGAGAAGCCCAAGTTTGCGCCCAAGTTTGCGCCTAAGTTTGCCGCAAACTTGGAGGAAAATGTTGGTGCAACAACTAACCTTGGAGAAGCCCAAATTTGCGACCATGTTTGCCTCAAACTTGGAGGCAACCGTTGGTGAAATATATGCACCCAGGGGAAGCCAAGTTTGCATCCAAGTTTGCCTCAAACTTGGACGCAAACGTTGTCATAAAACATGTACACCCAGGGGAGGCCAAGTTTGCGTCCAAGTTTGCCTCACACTTGGAGGCAAACGTTGGCATATAACACGTCCCAAGAGAGGCCAAGTTTGCGACCAAGTTTGCCTCAAACTTGGAGGCAAACGTTGGCATAAGCATACGTCCCAGGGGTGGCCATGTTTGCAACCAAGTTTGCCTCAAACTTGGAGGAAAATGTTGGCACTAAATGTGATCCTGGAAGGGGAACGTTTGAGTTCAAGTTTCACCCCAAACTTGAACTCAAACGTGAATGACAGATTAAAAACCTTTTTGCATAATTTCAAAAACCAACGTTTGAGTTGAAGTTTACCTCAAACTTCACTCAAATTTAAAGGCTCAAAGTCCAAATTGCAAAAGGGTTTTCTCACAAGTCCAAGAGCAACCAACCAGGGCTATCTTTAATGCAAGTCCATCAAGGCCAAGGCCCAAACTCAAGGCTCCAAGACCATTAGAAGAAAGTGTATATATAGGAGTTAATTTGATTTAGAAAGGGACGTCAACTTTTACTTTTGAATTTACACCTCTTGAAGGATTGATCTTACTGTAACTTGGATCCTGGAGGAGAATTCAATTCTCTTCCTCTTTGGTTTTCTCATTTCCTTTACTGCAATTCTTGCTTGAGTCTTGGGTGTTGAGAATTGAGGAAATTCTGTCTCAATCTCACCTTGAGATCTCTTTTTGTTTCTTTCACTGCATCAGTGGAGAATTGAGATTTAAATTCAAGTTTTCTTACTGTTTTGATCTTTAATTTGTTGCAATTGCTTTCTGAATTGGATCAAGAAAGGTAGTGAGATCTAGACTTGGTTTTCTAGTCTCTTGACCCCTGAGATCTGAAATTTCCTTTTAATTCTTCTGTTGAATGCTTCTTCAAGCTAATTTACATTTTTTGTTTGAGATCTGCTTCAATTCAATTCATCTTTTACTTTCCTGCTTGTTGCAATTTATTTTTCTCTGTTTAATTTCTGCAATCCCAATTCCCGATTCCTTTTATAATTCAAGTAATTTACATTTCTTGCACTTTAAGATTCAGTCATTTACATTTCTTGCAATCTATGTTTCTGCAATTTATATTTTTTGCACTTTAAGATTTAGCCCTTTTAATCTCTCTGCACTTTAATTTTCAGTCAATTACCCCTCTCCCTTTAATTTCATGCAATTTAGCTTCTGTTGGATACAAATCACTCAAATCAACTCTCGTTCGCTTGACTAAATCAACCACTAAACTAAAATTGCTCAATCCTTCAATCCCTGTGGGATCGACCTCACTCACGTGAGTTATTATTACTTGATGCGACCCGGTACACTTGCCGGTGAGTTTTGTGTTGGATCGTTTTCCACACATCAAGTTTTTCATGCCGTTGCCGGGGATTGATTAGATTGACAATGATTAAGTAAGGTGGTGGTCTAGATTAAGCACTTTTTATTTTTCTTTTTACTAAGCATACTAACTGTTTGAATTTTTGCTTAAGCTAACACTAACTTCACTCTAGCAATAGAGTGTTTAATTCTGGTTCCTGGTTCTGTGTTTATGTCAGGAGGAAGAAGCGATGAATCCACACCTTTTGGTCCTGAAACACTTTGGAGGTTGAGAAGAGAACCAAGAAATGGAGGAAAATCCAACAAATCCACAAGTGGGAGTGGCCAACGACAATGGTCAGCCCCAAAGGAGAGTATTGGCTTCATATACAATTGCTAATCCAAGGCATTGTGGGAGTAGCATCCTGTAACGACCCAATTTTCAATATGTCTAGATCATATCGAAAACTGAGCACTACCAATTTGTCTTCTAAATTATTATCTATTATTTATCATATGAGCCTGATTCATTGTTAAAAGCGTAGTTAATTCACGAATAATAACAGATAAAACAGTTATAAACAACCACACATAAATACATCACAAGTAGTTGACAACATTCGGTGATTCAGCCTTTATTAGAATATAGACTGTTAGTTAGAACACCCCTAGATATAGCTAAATAATATCTATATACATGTATATACATACAACATCCCAGGTCCTGACCTGTTCAAGAGGTCCCTAAGCTGGCACTTAGGCTAGCCTAGACTCTATACTCACCTAGTCCCTCTAAACTACTAAAGCGAGGGAAAGTACGTTCTAGGTCTTCAAAACTCAAGTCAGGTGGAACGTCATCAAAAGATAGAACATCATCTGCTACTCCTCTGCACGATCAGACTTTTCCACAGGACGTCTCTCTGGTACCTCATGAAGTAGCCACATAATAGGAATCTCGTACACAGGATTTAGGTTAAAGTGCGCATACGAACGGGGTGCAGACATTGGCTGGTCTCACAGTATATACATATAATCAGAGAATGATATTCACCCTAAACTCAGAAGACTATCTAGACCAGAATCCTCTTCTTGCGAACGGTCATCAGCGAACTATGGTAAGGTACTCATACTTCCATCTGAAGGGGGAAGGGAGAGAGAAGGGGTAAGAACTGGGGAGTTCTTAGTAGGATCGGGGTTATTAGTTACGTTCATTAATTCTATGTTGTTTAGCAGACTATTAGCAGAATACAAAGAAGCAGTAATTAGAAAACACAGATAAGTCGAGAAGATAGAGAAAACAGATAGCAGAACACAAACAGAAGAATACAAGAAAATAACACAAGCGCAGAGAATGGAATAGAAACAAGGAAAGCATACATTCATACCACAATCATAACAAAGAAAATGCGTAACCATGTATGATGCATGTCTAGCCCTAGCGCAGGTAATGAGCTCATCTGTCGATTTCTACCCGCTCCCGACGTAACCCAAAGCAGCTAAAACGGGTATGGTCTTCCAGTCAGCATAGGTACAGTTCTCACTAACCGACGTATGCGTCATATCCTCTATAAGCAAACTCTGCCTTACAGGTGGCAGCATTCCAGCCGTGTATGAAATCATATTCTCTATAAGCAATCCTTGCCTTATAAGTGCGGCATTCTAGCCGTGTATGAATTAATATCCTCTGCAAGTGATCCCAGGTTATCAGTTGCGGGTATAACTCTCAATAGTTGTGTAACACTGGAAAACGTTCTGTGGTTGTATCACTATCTATCTGACTGCTTTTAAGTAGCAGATCATTACATAATCATTCTCATTATCATCATTCTCATTATTCATCATCATTTTCACATTCTTATGCAGTACGTCTTTCTTTCTCTGATCAATCATACTGTACAAACTTTACATCTTTCACTTTTACAATATCCTGGCTCAAACCATTTCTCTTTATCATATTATTCTTTTCTCTTTGTATCTCTTTACTTTACTCTGGTTACTCTGTGCTCTGTGTTACTTTATTCTGCCCTGATTTCTCTGTTTAACATGTGTATTTAAAGCTTATGTAAATTTTAGTATGAATAGTTAGCCTATCCCAGGTATAGGTTCATTAAGTCTATACTGAAACAGTTTAACTTTTCATATAACACTTAACCATAGTCGCAACTCAAGTACTAACTAAGTTGCCCTAGTTCGTTCACTAATCTCTGTCTGTTTTTCTGTCATTAAAATTTTACAGACTTTTTCTTTGGTTTTTATCTTTTCTTTAACTTTTAATCTTTTCTTTATCTTTGCCTCACTATCATGTTATTACCACTCCCTAAGTGTTTTATGAAGGTAATTATGAGATTCTACACTTAAAGTTGTCTTTCTAAAGCTTTTACAGAAAACTGTCTTTTTCGCATTATTTTATTATTTTTATTAAAATATTCTTTTAATTAAATATTATTATTTAATATTTTATTATTATTTATTATTTTAATACTAAATTTTCGAAAATTAACTTACCTTTTACTTTTAACCTTTAAAATTCACTTTTTACCACCCGTAACTTTTAATATTTCTACTTTTACCACCCTATCTTCCAGAATTTAACATATAACCCCTTAAACACCAAAAATTTTACTTCCTTTCCCTTTATAAGATCTAAAAGGTGTTCTTCAATGTTCTTCACCACACTCAAAGTGGTCTTCGTGTTCTTCGTATATTCTTCAAATTCTTTCTCTGTTTTTACCCGTTTTTCAGTCTTTTCAGCAACCGATTTTTACTATAATCCATAATAAATTTCCAGCCACTAAAACCCCATATTTTCTACATGATTTCAACACAAATTGAACGTCAATTTAAGCTTAGGGTTTTGTTTTTCCAGCTGCCCCAAGAACATGAACTTTAAAGCTTGAATTTCATCAAATTTCATCAAAATTTTACCAAATTTTCACCAAGAATCAATCATATATGCAACCAATTTTTAGCACAGCCAAATCATACAACATTCACACAACTCAAACAAATAATCAAGATTAATTTCGTGACACCCTACCTGGTTTTGCTGCTCCTAATTCGGTTAAACTTTCAGGTGGTCCTTAAGCACTTTTTCCTCCTAAATCACATCAAGAACAACTTTAAATCCAAAAACTCTCAACTGACCAAATCTCACTCAGTATGTTAGGAAGAGATATCTCACCTTATACTTTCTGGAAATTCACGTTTCTTGGCTCTCAAGTCAAGTTAAGCATGATTCCTAAGGAAGAACATCAAGAAAACACATGTTTTGCATGGTTTTCCTTGAAAACCGAATTGAAATGGGAGGGAGACATCCATCTCACCTTATTTCCATCCTTGATAAAATACATGGTTATGTAGAGGAAGAAGAGAGGATCATTTTGGTAAAATCGGAGTTTTGATTTGAGTTTTAGTTCAGAAGAAATCAAGCTTTGAAGATTAAGTGTTCATGAAAGTTTCTCTCTTTTCTCTCTTGTTTTATTTTTGGCCAAAATGATGAAATGAGACAGCCTTGGAGGTCTTGGGAGTGTAAGGTGAGTTGTGATTGGTTGGCTTGGAGGTGGATTAAAATAATATTAAAATATCTCTGGTGTACAACTACTAAAACTAGGTGTATCGAAACACTCGTAAAAACATCTCTAAAAATTATTTTCTGAGCTACTAGCATAAATGACACTAGTAACATATTTATTATGGGAATAGAACATGTATAATTAGGCCTTAGCATTGCTAAATTCATCAGAGAGTGCTGGTGCTAAGCTGCACCAGTAAACCGTAAATCCGGTTAAACCGATTTTCTGTTTTTAACTAAAACAGACCAGGTAACCTTATAATGTCATTCAAGCATTTTCAAATACTAATATAATGATAATATTATACTATTATCTCTCTCCTCTCATGAATCGAGTCCGGTTCGTCAAACAGAGACTATTTACGAAAATCAGAATCAAAACTGCCAATCGATACAGTTCAAAAACAAGGTTCTTCGCGATTGCATTATCGAGCTTGCCTCAGAGGAGGTGCTAGCTTAAGGATAACATAATGAAAATGAGGATTGAGATGCTTGATGATATAACAGAGGTATTCCCTTTACTGATCTTCCGGAGAAATCCGTACTTTCAGAAAAGATCTCACGTACTCGAAAATCAGGGTTGTTACACATCCTTACCCCAAATGTCGATGCAAATAACTTTGAATTGAAGACCCAACTCATCATCTTGGTGCAGAACAACTGTTCTTATGGAGGAGGCCCCTTGGAAGATCCAAACGAACACTTATCCACTTTTCTGAGGATTTGTAACACTATTAAAACTAATGGTGTGCATCCTGATATCTACAAGCTGTTGCTATTTTCATTCTCCCTTAGAGACAAAGCTGCTCAGTGGTTGGAGACATTTCCAAGAGAGAGCATCAACAATTGGGAAGATCTAGTGAGCAAATTCCTAGCCAAATTCTACCCCCTCAAAGGATCACCAGGCTCAAGACAGAGGTGCAAACCTTCACACAAATGGATGCAGAATCCCTCTATGAGGCATGGGAGAGATACAAAGCTTTAATCAGGAAGTGCCCACCAGAAATGTTTAGTGAATGGGATAGACTCCAAAACTTCTATGAAGGATTGACACTGAGAGCTCAAGAAGCTTTAGATTATTCAGCAGGAGGTTCATTGCAACTTTATGAAGACAGCTGAAGAAGCCCAAAACTCATAGACAGAGTGGCAAAAAATCAATATTTCTATACTCATCAAAGACAACGCCAACTAGCTCAAAGGAAAGGAGTATTGGAATTTGAAGGTGTTGACACTATCTTGGCACAAAACAAACAGATGCACCAATAACTTCAGCAACAAATGGAGATTATGGCCAAGAAAATTGATGGACTGCAAAGTGCTACAGTAAACACACAAAGCCAATCTCAAACTGCACATGGGTGGAATCAATCTGAAGAAAGTTTTGGGACATTCAATCATGAACAACCAAGCCCTGAGTAGGTGCAATACATGAACAACACCTCAAGTTTATTCCAACATAACTTCCATGGTGATGCACACAAAACACCCTGGATAGCTAATTCTAATTTAAGGTGGGGTGAGCATCAGAATCAAAGGCAAAGGGACTTCAACTCTGGCAGCCTCAGCAACACAAATAACCAATGCTATTCATCTAAAGATACTAACCAATTCAAAAACCCACAAAACACATATCACCAACCCCATAACAACTCACAAAACCACCAAAATAGCCTTTCCACATCCACATTCCACCAACAAAATAAACTTGCAAATATTTCAAACAACCTTCAGCAACAACCATCTTATCTCACACAACCACAACCAAATCCAGACTCTCAAAGAATCTCTAGTCTAGAGACATTAATAGAGAAACTCATCAAAACTCAAGAGATGGCCAGACAAGATCAAGAAGCAACAAGACAAGATCAAGAAGCAGCAAGAAAAGATCAAGCCATAACAAGCAAAAACCAAGAAGCTTCAATCAGAAATCTTGAGAGGCATATAGAGCAAATGGCCAAGCAAATTTCAGAAATGAGTGAGAAGAGAGCAAATACCTTCCCCAATGCCACTGAAGAACACCCAAAGAACAAAGGAAAAGCTACAAAATGGGAGGAGTGCAGAGCAATCATAGTGGGAAGTGAGAAGGAAGCCATCAATCAGAAAAGACACAACAGACAAGTTCTACAAGAAGAGACAGAAGAGAGAAGTGAAGAGGAGAGAAAAACCAAGAATGCAAAAAGCTCAAAGAGAGATGAGGACATCCTTGAAACGCAGCTACAAGAGAAGAAGGAAGGGGTGAAGCCATATGTTCCCAAACTTCCACACCCTCAGAGGTTCAAAAAAGAAAACGAAGATAAGCAATACTCAAAGTTCCTGGACATATTCAAGACACTCAACATCAATATTCCTTTCTTAGAAGCACTTGAACAGATGCCATTATATGCCAAATTTATGAAAGAAGTGCTAACAAAGAAAAGACCCTTGAAGGAAGGACAGATTGTTGAAATGACAATGGAGTGTAGTGCTATTCTCCAAAGAAGTCTACCAGAGAAGAAGGATGATCCTGGAAGGTTTTATATACCTTGTACCATAGGAAACATAACTATTGAGAAATCATTCTGTGACCTTGGTGCAAGCATAAACTTGATGCCTCTATCTCTTATGAGGAAGCTTCAAATTTTTGAGATGAAACCCACTCGAATAGTGTAACGGCCTAGCCTTTAGCCTCGAAGAAACGGCGCTTTTTCGAGATCAATCGGAATTTTTATGGAATTTTTAGGAATTTTAGTGCATATAAGCACCTCCACTACACAGGTGCTATGTCATCAAGCTGCTGAGTCAGCAGCTTGACTGCACCAGACACCTCTCCTAATCTAAGCAGGTACGTCGCGAAAAGTTGCGTTTTTGAACCACTTCGGGTCCGAATTTCAAAATTCTGATTTCCGTAGTTTGTCTCTATGTGACGAGCCGGTCTCGAATTTTGAGGGAAAAATTATATTAATATAATATTCATATATTATTATTTTATTTGGAATATTATATTATTATTTTCTCTAATGTGGTTAATGTTGATCTAAGTTTGATAATATAATAACTGAGCTAGAAATCTACCAGTAATGGATAATACCGGCATTCTTAGATGAACTTAGCAATGCTAATGCTTCATCATATATCTTTAATTCTCATGATTATCATGTTACTAGTATTATTTATACTAGTAAAGCTCATGGTTATCCTTAAGTAGTATAATCTGATGTGTCTAATTTTCGTAATTATCTTCAGAATGATATTTTATTATTAAACTCTGATGAGTCAGCACCCAGTGACACGTGGCTCTCCCAGAGTTAGCCACTACATGTTTCCTTTCTTGCTCTCCAAGCAAAGCTTTCTTAAGGAGAAAGTAAGAAATACTTGTGTTCTAATACATCTAGCTTCCGTAATTATCCTTTCTTGAGATATTTTTACATCAAAATTTCGGATAATGCTTATCCAAACCCCACGTTCTCCCATGTATCATCATTACTATCATTTTTAGTTTCTAAACAAGTTAGAATTCGAAATTCTAGAGAGAGAAATGGAAGAACTTCCATGAAAACTTCCATGAACACCTAAGCTTCTTTCTCCGTTCTTTTTCAAACTAAAACCCCTATCAAAAATCTAATCCAACCAAAATGATCACCTCTTCCTCATCTTCATTTCTATATCAATTTTCATAGAGTAAATCAAGGCAGGATGGCTGCTCATCCTCCTTGAAGTTTCATCCATGGTGGGAACTCAAGCTGATGATGTTTTCTTCATGTTTTCTCTTAAGATCTCTTGTTCAATCATCACAGGCTCTAAGAAAACGTGATTTCTAGCTGCCTTGAGGTGAGGAAAACCTACTTTTCACCATCATGAAGCTTCAGCCTTCATGGTTCATATGGTTCTAAAGTTGTTTTTGATGTTAAAATAGGCGTAAAAGTGCTTTTGGAAGCTTGTTCTTGGTTCAATTCTTGGCAGCTGCAAAGGAGGTAAGGTTTGGTAAATTAATCAATGATTGGTTTGGTTCTTGAAGTGTTAAATCAGCTCTTGTTGCTTGAAGCTTGATTTTGAGTGTTTGTGTGATGGTTTGATCATGAGATCTTGTTGTTTAATGCTTGAAAATCAAGTTTTTGATGGTTCTGAAGTTGTTGTTGTTGCTGCTGGAAAACGTGGCTTTTCAGCCATGAAATTCATGATATTTGATGTTTTTTTGATGTGTATTTGATGGCTGAAACGTTGCTCTTTGGTTTGGTCAAAATCAGGTAAAAATCGGTTACCGAAAAGATTGAAAAACTAGTTGAAAATCAAGCTGAAATCTGTTGAACTTTTGGAAAAATATTTTTGGTCTTTGAAGGAGAAGAAAAACGTTGGTTTTGATGATTTTGGGGTCAAATTATAATTATTAAAAAGTTTGGGGTTGAAAGTTAATTAAAGAAAAGTTAAGGGGCCAAAGTGCAAATATTAAAAGTTCAGGGGTCAAAATGCAATTTTTGAAAGTTGAATAAAATATTATTATTTTAATATTAAAATATTAAAATATTATTATATTGTTAATATTATTTTATTAATAATATTATTTTATTAATAATAATAAAATATTGATAAAAAGACAGTTTTTCCTAAAAGCCTCAGGAAGGCAGTTTTGAGTCCAGAATTCCTTAATTCTCTTTATTAAACACCTAAGGAAGAGTTCAAAAGAAAGTATTGAGGTATGTATGGTAATGAAAGAGGTTTTAGAAACTTTCATACATGTTGGAAAGAAAAGGAATTAAAAGCTATATAGCAGTGTGCTTGACCTTACAGAGTAAGCAGAGAATTGTAAAATGAGCTCACTGTGATGTTGTGATGCTTGATTTATGATTGTGGAAAGATGATGAAGATGATTACTAAGTGATGAAAAGTATGGTTATATGTGACTTATGAGCCTTCGGGCGATGCTTGTGAATATTATGCGGGGATGCCCGTATTGTGATGTTGCTTCCCAGACAGGCTGCGGTAGAGATGTACCAGCCCTGCAAGCTGAATTCTTGGTAGAGGCCTGATTCGCATACCTGCGGTATATTGAGATTTGAGCAAATACCAGCCCTGCAAGTTGAGAGTACTTGGTAGAGGGTATGCGGTACTTAATCTGGGATTAAGTTCTGGGAAGGCCTTATCTGACCTGGAGGGTCGGATTGCGTCGGGTGCGGGTCAAAACCGACAGATGAGCTCATTACCTGCAGTAGGATCAGACATGCATCATACTTGTTTGTGCATATTTTAATTTGTTTGCCTATGTGAACAACTCTGTTTAATTGCTAACTGCTATACTTGACGCAACTGCTCTTGATTGTATTTGAACCTCATTACTTGTGTTTGTAACTGATTGTTTGGATTGTGGTGATTGGATGTTGATTGAGTTGTTTGGGCCTAAGGCTGTGGTTGGTTTGTTTGAGGTCTAGCTTTGTATAAAGTATCTGACTGATTCAGCATAGACTTAATGAACCTATGCTTGGAACAAGATGATCATTTATACCGCGTAGGTAACTTCTTTTATGTTTATAGTCTAGTAAAGTATGAAAAATCAAACTCTTACAGCATAGACTTAATTGAACCTATGCTTGGGACAAGTTGGTCATTCATACCATTAGGAAACTTTTCAGATTCTTATATCTAGAAAAGAAGTTTGGATTTATGGTTAATTAACTGATTTCTTTTGAAAAGGTTTTGAATATTTGATTGTTAAACCATCAATTTTCAAAGGATTTAGATACTTGCAAGCAGACATTATAAATGGACTTAACTATGAACCCCGACCTTACTAAGAACTCCCCAGTTCTTACCCCTTACACCTCTTCAGATGGACACGGGAGTCCTGCCCTACGAGATTAATCATCCGTACATCCACAACGACCCAGTGCGCAGCTACGAGTATTACATCCGATGTGCGGCACCTTGTATACGTAATTATATAGTACGTGACCCTGAGATCGAGAATATCTCTTCTGGTAGCAATGAGCCAGATGAGGCACCAGCGAGTAGGCATCATCACCCACCCAACGGTTTTCTGTGAGGGGCTTTTGGATCAGAGACGAGGAGACTTTTGAGGCGTCCATTCTAACCACGGTACCTTAGAGTGTTTCCCTCACTTGTACTAGCATGCTCAGAGGGAATAGGCATGTCATAGAGTTAGCCTAGCCTGGGTGCCAGCTTAGGGGCTTTTAGACAGGCCAGGTCCCGGGACGTCTTATGTATATATGTGTATATATTATATGAGTCACTAACTGAAGGATGCTGTGTTATAATTCCTTACTAGTATAACTGAGCTGCTTCTGCATTATGATGTATATTGTGGTGTGATATTCTATGTATTGCCTTCTACAATACCTTGAATGTGTGTACTCATGTTTCGTTGTTATACTCTATGTATGCGACTCTAAACTACTATTGTTTTAAAAAAAATTACTCAAAACTCGCGAGGTGTTAACAACGAACAGGCTTATATTTATTAAATATTACTTAAGTGGGGAAACAAGTTGGTAACGTTCAACTTTTAGTATGATCATGACATGCTGGAAGTTGGGCCGTTACAAATAGCTCTTCAAATGGCTGACAAGTCCATTCAGCAAGCACTTGGAGTTGTAGAGAATGTGTTGGTAAAAGTGAGGAAATTTCTTCTCCCAACTGATTTTGTCATCCTGGATATGGAGGAAGACCCTAACACACCCATCATCCTGGGGAGGCCTCTCCTGGCTATGGGCAGAGCATTGATAGATGTTGAAAAAGGGGAATTGTTATTGAGAGTGCATGATGAGCACCTAGCATTCCATGTTTTTAAAACCCTGCATGAGCCCATTCAGGAAGAAGATTTTATGAAGGATAAGGCCAGAGATCAAAGCCTGAAGGAGGCAGTCAATGAGTTAATTCCAAGACTTCTAAATCCATGCTTTAAAGAAGTAGAAATGGTGCAACAGACCAAAGAAATCAAGGAGGAACTAGATCCAAAACCCCCAGATGAGAACCTCAACACTCCAGATAAAGAACCACCAAGGCATGAATTATCTCCTGAGAAAGAATAGAAGAAGAAGAGGCCAAAATGGTGGAGAAACAAGAAAATCCCCACTGAAGGCTTCTCACCAGGGGATAAAGTGGTGTTGAACACCCAACCAATGAAGGTGTCTCCACAATTATCTGAGTACTATACTGTGAACCGAATCCTTTCACTTGAACACCTAGAAATCATCAAAGAGGAGACCGGAAGAAAGTTCACAGTAAGAGGAGAAAAGTTAAGGCACTATGCTTTTCAGCCTCCATGATCAAAGAACAAGATGTCAAGCTAGTGACAATAAAGAAGCGCTTGTTGGGAGGCAACCCAACCTGAGGTAATTTTCTCTTCATAGCTAATTTAATAAAAAGGTTGAATAATTTATCTGTATTGCAAGAAGCTAAGTTTGGTGTTGCACACCAAAACAATTTAAGGGAGAATGAAGAATTCTAAGTTTGGTGTTCTACCAAAATCTCAATTAAAAGCACATTCTCACTTTCTGCATAAAAAGTTGCTAGCTCCAAGCAATCAGAGAAGTTACTTAACCAGTGTCCATTTTCAAGTCTTTAGTTTTATTGTCTTTAACAAAGATAGGAGGATTTCACATATAGTTATTTTGATGCATGAGAAAGGTGGCAAGGAACTAAGTTTGGTGTTCACACACCAAAGTAAGTTCAAAAGCCTACAAGAAAATCCTGCACACTAACCAGTTACCTAAGGGCTTGAGAGACAAGCAACTTCCATGAACTTTGCAGGAATTCAATCACTCTCTTGGAAGGGCTACATACCATCAGCTGAGAGTAAGAAGAAGAAGCCACCAAGAGGTTGTATGGTCACTTAATTCCATCAGCATTGAACTGTTCTAATTTGGAAGTTTGAATGTAACCATCGCAACAGTAACTGTTAGTTCAGTCATTTTGCATCTTGAGTGTTCTAGTTGAAATAAGTATGCTAGCTTAAGTGTGTGCTTGTGTGTTCACTTTCACTTGATTAAATGCATGCTTTGTCCCCTGTGCCTTTTTAATTCAATAAAAGAGAAATGCTTGAATTAGGAAGTAAATATCCAATGTTGTAAAAGTAAGAATGAAAGTTAGTGGTGGTATTTGTTGATTTAATGCATGGTTCATGAAATAAATGCTGCATAATGGTATGTTCTTTGAAGAATGAACTAGCTTGCTGTTATAAAAGCTTGTATCATAAAAAAAATCCCTTGAGAATGAAATAAAACAGAAAGAAAAAGAAAGAGAAAAAGCCAAAGAGTGGCAAAGAAAATAAATAATAAGGCTGGGCACCAATAGCTTGGACCCTAGGACACGTGCCTGTGGTGTTTTTGTGCTAGGATATGCTTGGACAAGTAAGTTCTAAGGAGTATTTCAAAACTTGGCCACTTAGATCAACTGATTTGGGATTGCCAACTGAAAGTCCACAATAAAGAGCAACCTAACTACAAAACACTTAGTTATCCAAAGAGATGCTGGGCATCAATGATCCTAGGAAGGAAAAGGGTGAGCCATGTGTCTGTGGTGAAGAAACGTTGAGCAAAAATAAATCCAAAGACTGCTGCAACATTTACCACCAAGCCTTCAAAGAACAATAAGCACTCAGAGCAAAACAAAGAAGAAAAAGTTAGCAAGGGAACAAGCCAAAGTAAAGCCTTATAGCAGCAAGCTTAGTAAACCTTTGAGGAAACATCTCTTATGTAACAGCAAGCAATAAATGAACCACCATTGTCTGCATATAAATCTCATGGACTGAATTCAACTATATGCTCAATAAGGATATACATACTTCTCCACTTCATGTCATTCTCTCTTATGTTTGATGCTTGCTTAGGGACAAGCAAGTTTTAAGTTTCGTGTTGTGATGCCAAGGCATCTTAGCCTAGTTTTACTAGTCATTTTCCTGTGTTTTCAATAGGTTTTATACACTTTCTTGAGTTATAAGTAAGCCATTTGGGTGAAAATTCATGTGTATTGAGATTCAATCAACCGTGAGTAATATGATGCATTTTCATGAGATTTTGTGCCATAATTGCTTATATGTCAAGAATGATAATAAGTCTCATGATTTTAGCAAAGCTTTAATGCATTTGTTGATTGATGACAGGTGACCAAAAGGCTTGGAGGAAACTTGAAGAAAGGGGATGGCAGAAGACCGCAAAACCACCCTGAGAAGAGTTCAAAATTATACCCTGGAGAAGCCCAAGTTTGCGCCCAAGTTTGCGCCTAAGTTTGCCGCAAACTTGGAGGCAAACATTGGTGCAACAACTAACCTTGCAGAAGCCCAACTTTGTGACCAAGTTTGCCTCAAACTTGGAGGCAACCGTAGGTGAAATATATGCATCCAGGGGAAGCCAACTTTGCGTCCAAGTTTGCCTCAAACTTGGAGGCAAACGTTGGCATAAAACATGTACACCCAGGGGAGGCCAAGTTTGCATCCAAGTATGCCTCAAACTTGGAGGCAAACGTTGGCATATAACACGTCCCAGGAGAGGCCAAGTTTGCGACCAAGTTTGCCTCAAACTTGGAGGCAAACGTTGGCATAAGCATACGTCCTAGGGGTGGCCACGTTTGCGACCAAGTTTGCCTCAAACTTGGAGGCAAACGTTGGCACTAAATGTGATCCTGGAAGGGGAACATTTGAGTTCAAGTTTGACCCCAAACTTGAACTCAAACGTGAACGACAGATGAAAAACCTTTCTGCATAATTTCAATAACCAACGTTTGAGTTGAAGTTTACCTCAAACTTCAACTCAAACTTAAAAAGGCTTAGAGTCCAAATTGCAAAAGGGTTTTCTCACAAGTCCAAGAGCAACCAACCAGGGCTATCTTTAATGCAAGTCCATCAAGGCCAAGGCCCAAACTCAAGGCTCCAAGACCATTAGAAGAAAGTGTATAAATAGGAGTTAATTTGATTTAGAAAGGGACGTCAACTTTTACTTTTGAATTTACAACTCTTGGAGGATTGTTCTTACTGTAACTTGGATCCTGGAGGAGAATTCAATTCTTTTCCTCTTTGGTTTTCTCGTTTCCTTTACTGCAATTCTTGCTTGAGTCTTGGGTGTTGAAAATTGAGGAAATTCTGTCTCAATCACACCTTGAGATCTCTTTTTGTTTCTTTCACTGCATCAGTAGAGAATTGAGATTTAAATTCAAGTTTTCTTACTGTTTTGATCTTTAATTTGTTGGAATTTCTTTCTGAATTGGATCAAGGAAGGTAGTGAGATCTAGACTTGGTTTTCTAGTCTCTTGACCCCTGAGATCTGAAATTTCCTTTTAATTCTTCTGTTGAATGCTTCTTCAAGCTAATTTACATTTTCTGTTTGAGATCTGCTTCAATTCAATTCATCTTTTACTTTCTTGCTTGTTGCAATTTACTTTTCTCTGTTTAATTTCTGCAATCCCAATTTCCGGTTCCTTTTATAATTCAAGTAATTTACATTTCTTGCACTTTAAGATTCAGTCATTTACATTTCTTGCAATCTAAGTTTCTGCAATTTATATTTCTTGCATTTTAAGATTCAGCCCTTTTAATCTCTCTGCACTTTAATTTTCAGTCAATTACCCCTCTCCCTTTAATTTCATGCAATTTAGCTTCTGCTGGATAAAATCACTCAAATCAACTCTCGTTCGCTTGACTAAATCAACTACTAAACTAAAATTGCTCAATCCTTCAATCCCTGTGGGATCGACCTCACTCACGTGAGTTATTATTACTTGATGCGACCCGATACACTTGTCGGTGAGTTTTGTGTTGGATCGTTTTTCACACATCACTGTCATGTCTTGGCCTTTTTGCTCAGATAAGTAAAGCGCATCCCCTTGGGTGCCCTGTTTTCTGCATCCATAACCCAAGGAGCCTCCGGGGTAGCTACCACTATCCTCAAAGCATCAAAATCGAAGGTCATGAAGTGGAGCTCCACCTCGGCCTGCTTGAAGGCATCAATATCACCTGCCTTGGGCCTACAAGTAATGGTGTCCTCAATTGCCTGCTCAGTGATGGGTACCTGAATACCTCTAACCAGAACCGAGTCAAGGGTGTGGCAGAAGAAGTTGCAATAGAATTCCTGCACCCAAGACCGGTTCACCCGACTGAGCTCTCGTTCCACAAAGTCTAAACCCATCCTCTCAATGTGGTTATTAATCACTTGCCTCAAATCGGATGGAAGGACCAACTTCTTTTCAATGTTCAAGTTCTTTTTGTTGTAGCTTGGGAACTGAAGTTCATATTGAGATTAGGGAACTTGACTGAATCCTGGGCAGGCAAGGATTGATTTGCCCTCTCCTCATCATCAATAGGATTTTTAGAATAATCCACATAGGGAGAGAAAGTAGAATCCGGGGCCCTTTTCCTCTTTTTGGCGGTGGCTTTGCCCTTTCTCTTATCTGACATCCTGAAAAACAGAATAGAGTAGAATATAAGCAATTAAACAAGTAGCAGAAAGCAAGAAAGAACATATTCAAGGTGTAAGATGAATGAAAAGTAATCATGAAGTGACTCAAGAGAATGAAAACTTGGAAATGCAAGTAGCCGTAACCAAAGAAGACGATAAAGTCACAAACCAAGAATTCTCCCATTAAACACATCATGCTTGTTTATTAAGCTCAATGAGCATCATACCCAAAAGAATGGTCAATGTGTTAGCTTAAGCCAAAAGGAAGGTCTGTTAGGTACAACGAGTCAGAAGTTAGAAAGTCTAGTTCAAGGGTTAGGGGTAAGATGGCATTGTCTCAATCAAGTGAAATTCACCAAGCAAGGGAAACAAGCATGCTCACAATTATGAGGGAAGTACAGTCATTGATGATGAAATAGGAAATTGCAAAAGAGGCAATTAATTGAAAACGAGTCATCAATCAATTCTTTGGCCATGAAGTTTGCAATAATTGATGTTGCAAGTTTGAAATGCATGTTGTGTAACACAAATCAAGATAGAAACGAATTTGAGTGAAAACGCGTTACAGAAGTAAAATTCACCAATTGTTGCCAATGTATGAACCATTTGCACAAAATCGCAAGTTAGACCGAATAAGGAGTGAAGCACAAGATAAAGACATTCGACTATCTTGAAAAGTGTAAACATGGAATGGTTCAAAGCAAGTCACAGGAAACGTAGGAAATACAGAGAGACCGACCCAAGGGTACCTAAGAATTGAACTTGGTGTGAGTTGAGCAAATGTGAGTTTGAAAATGCCAAGTTCAATCCTAGGCACGATTTGAAGGTCAAAATTGTTTTGGAAAAATTAAGCAGCATCCCGGCTGTAATTTGGATGTTTCCGGACAGCAAATAATAGCAGGAGAGTCATATGAATCCAAGAAGCAAGAAGCATAACCAAATAGCAGCAAAAAGCAATATTCATGATGACCAGTGGAATGCACAAAACCAGGCAGCAGCAACAGAATCACAGAATGCAGCAGGCAGCAAAGTATGAAGAATGCATCATAGCAAAACTTGATCAATATCACTCAGCAATCAATCAACATGAGCTCAATTAGGTAAACAAATACGGCACAATTATCAGGCCTAGAATCCTCTATCCAGAACCTAACTACCTAACAGCAGATATCTCTATCTATCCTAACATGCAAAATCAAATTCTAACTACTGAAAGTAAATAGCAAAATCAATAAAAGCACAATGGAAAATACGGCGGTGGTATTTGAACATGATTCCAATTGGGCGGTGTGACCTTAGAATTCTCAATAAAGTGGCCAAACATTCTCCTAGACCCAAACAATCTAGCTCTACACTAACCCTTGCAATCAAACTTTGAACATGCAACTATAATGAACCTAGAATAATGTTTCTAACCACTAGCCATCTCCCTTTTACTCTTAAAGCCACAAATATGTCTAAGTTGACGATCCGTCTCAAGCAAACCATATTCAAGGGGAATAATAAGGTTTAAGTATAAGGAATTTACCCATTTGAATGAAAGAATGGATGGTGATGGCTTGGGGAATGGTATTTCCAATGTTCTCGCAAGCTCTACTCCCTTATGTTCTTCCTTGATCACCTCCACCTCTTCACAAATTTATTCAACTTCAATCCTTTGTTCATCAATTTCTTCTAACTCTTCTCCATCACTCAAAGCATAAATGGGAGTTTGAGAGAAATCTACCTCCACATTGCTTTCTATCTCATTGGGAGAAGGTTCGTCAAATTCAAAGGATTCACCACCAAGAACCTTGGATGCATGATCGTCATTACCAAGGGAACTCAAATTTTGCTCCATTCCTTCCAAGTCTTCATTCAACAATTGTCTTGGAGGTTGTTCACTCTCCTCCTCAACATGAAATTTAATCCTCTTGGAGGGATTTTCTATGATTTTAGCTTCCCATGGAGGATCCGCATCTCCTAAGTCTTCAACCACTTCTTCCTCTTCTTCAACAATCATAGGCTTCTCCAATTGCTCTAATACAAAATAACATCCCTCATTTTCCACTGGAGTCTCTTCTTCATGCTATGCTTTTCAATTAATTCTCCACATGTGACCATGGGAGTACTTTGAGTGCTCAAGTATTGGGAGGCTAGAGTGCTTACCACCTTAGTCAATGTAGCCATATATTCTAGTGTCTCCCTTTGCATTTCTCCTTGCCCTTGAAGTATAAGGCTAAGGATTTCATCCATTGGGGGTTGGAGTGGGTAAGAGGGTTCATTGTCTTGGAGAAAGGGTTCATGGTAGGGAAGTGGTTCTTCTTGGTAAAGTGGTGGTGTATATTGAGGTGGTTCTTGGGAGTATTGATATTGGCATGGTGGTTTCATGTATGGCTCATATGGTTCAAAGGGTGGTTGATAGGATGGCTATGGATTAAGGTCAAATGGAGGTGTTTGGTGGAAAGAGGCTTGTGAATATGGTTGAGGGTTATGTTGAGGATATGTCTCATAGGCATATGGCAGTGGTTCTTGAAAATCACAAGGAGATTCACCATAGCCATTGGATTGATATGCATCAAAGGATGATTCTTGTTCATAGTCTATTGGTGGAGGTTGTTGCTATGAAGATTGGTCATATGCATATGGCTCTTCCCACCTTTGATTATCCCATCCTTGATACACATCCTCATTGAAGCTCTCATTTCCTACAACATAGTTGTAATCACACTCATAGCAAAAGTGAAAATTCATAGTGAAAAGAGAAAATAAAATTCAAAGGCTAATAGAAAAATAATGAAACAAAATCCTAAACTAGCAAAAACTAACAAGAAATCCAAAAATCAAGCTATTCACAATATTCACATATATACAATAACCAATAACACAACACCATTGCATTTTCCCCAGCATCGGTGCCATTTTGATGAGATGACTTTTGTGTGGTTTAGAATTCACAAATGAATTCTCGTTGCAATATAGTTTTTAAACCAACAATAGTCCTTTCATACAAAAATTTGTGTGTCACAAGTAACAAACCCCTAAAATCTATAAACCGAAGTATTGAACCTCGGGTCGTTCTCCCTTGGAATTGCAATAAAGTGTCTTGCTATTGGCTATGAGTTATATTTGGGGTTTTTGAGATTTTAGACAAGAAATGTAAATGGCAATGAAAGTAAACTAATAACTATGAAAGCTCTTGGTAAGGTTGTGAGAATTAGAAGTCCTATACTATTTATCCTCCTCAATTGTGACCATAAATTGTTCATTGCTACCTTTTAGTTAACCTCTATAATAGAGGAAAGTCAAGTGGGTGAATTAACTTGATTCCACAAGTCCTAGCCAACTCCCAATGGAAAGACTAGCTTTAGTGGTATCCAAATCAATTAGGAACTTTTAATTATCGATCAACAAGGGAATTAGATAACTCAAGCGTCACTAATTACTCCACCAAGGCCAAGAGGAATAAAAATCTATACTAAAATCCAACCAAGCATTTCATCAAACACTTGGGAGGCATAAAAGAAAAGCATAGTAAATTGATAACAAGAATAGAATCTAACAACAATTGGATATAAGGAATCGACAACAACAATCAAAGAATATAAGATCTACAAGAATTACCTCAAATTGCATTAAAAGAAAATAGAGTGAACAAGAGTAGATCTACAAACAAAGTAGAAGAAAGTAATAACAACAATGGAAGAATGATGAATGTAACAACAAGGAATTAAGAAGAAGAGGCAGAAGAGAGCATGAATTAAAACCTAGATCTAAAAACTAAACCTAATACTAATCCTAATTCTAGAGAGAAGTGAGAGCTTCTCTCTCTAAAACTAAAACTAAAACTAGCGTAATGTGTGTGTTATGATAGATCCCCCTTTTCTTCCTTCAATACTTGGTCCTTTTGAGTGTTTTGGTGCCAAAGTTGGCTTGGATTGGGCCCCATAGGCCTTGAGAATTCGCTGGCCACATTTTTATTAAAAAATTATATATCACCACTGACGCGTACACGCACAGCACGCGTACGCATCCATGGGCGATTTCGCAAGGTGCGCGCGCGCGTCCATGGGCGAGTTCAATTCTTTGGCTTTCCATGATCTCTCCACTTGCATGCTTCCGTCCTTGCTCCCTTGATTCATTCCTAGCCTTTTTTTTAACCTGCGATTACTAACAAACACATCAAGGCATCTTATGGAATCAAAGGTGAGTCAAAATTAAACAATTAAGGACCTAGAAAGCATGTTCTCACATTTAAGCACAAATTAGGAGACAATCATGAAACCATGCTATTTCATTGAATAAATGTGGGTAAAAGGTTATAAAATCCCTTAAATGAAGCACAAGATAAACCCTAAATATGGGGTTTATCAGCCATGCCTAGACCTTTTTCACTTTTGTATTTTCTACGGTGGAGGTTTTACACCCCATAGATTAAGGTATGGAGCTATGCTGTTCTTCATGAATTAATGCAAGTACTATTGTTTTTTTATTCAATTCACGCCTACTTCTTCTCCAATATATACTCTCGTACTTAATTCAGTTAAGTCAGAATGAAGGGGTGACCCGTGACAATCACCCAATCTTTGTTACTCGCTTAGCCAGGATTGCGTGCCTAACAACCACAAAGCGGTCTACATGATGTTCAACGTAGTCATTGGACAACAGCTGGAGTATATTCTCTTGGGTATCTAATACACGGACCGAGTCCGTGAGATTAGTATCTTCATGTTATAGGCTAGAATAATTGGCAGCCATTCCTGGGATCTAAAAAGTCTAAACCTTGTCTATGGTATTCCGAGTAGGATCTGGGAAGGAATGACTATGACGAGCTTCAAACCTGCGAATGTTGGGCGCAAGTGACAGTGTGCAAAAGGATCAATGGATTCTATTCCGACGCTAGCGGGAATCGACAGATCATTAGCCATGCGGTAGCTGTACCTGGTATTTTTCATCCGAGATGAGAAATCTGACAGTTGATTCGCCGTGCAGAAACCGTAGAGGACCATTTTCACTGAGAGGATCCTACAGCTTGCCATGGAAGGGAGCACACATGATTAGAAGAAGACAATAGGATAGCAGAGGTTCAGAAGCAACAAAGCATCTCCAAATGCTTATCTGAAATTCCCACCAATAAATTACATAAGTATCTTTATCTTATTTTATGTTTTATTTATATTTTAATTATCAAAACCTCATAACCATTTGAATCTGCCTGACTGAGATTTACAAGATGACCATAGCTTGCTTCAAGCGAACAATCTCCGTGGGATCGATCCTTACTCACGTAAGGTTTATTACTTGGACGATCCAGGGCACTTGCGGGTTAGTTGTGCGGAGTTGTCAAAAGTGTGAATCACGATTTACGTGCACCAGGGGTCTTCTTCTGACACCTCTTCAAGTTCTCCTTCTTCAAAGGTCTCTTGTACTAAGATCTCCACTGCATCCAATCTCATACATTCTCCTAATGATTCTTGTGGGTAACTCATGTCCTTGAATACATTGAATACCATTTTCTCATCATGTAGCCTAAGGGTAAGTTCACCCTTTTGGACATCGATGATGGCTCCAGCTGTTGCTAGAAATGGCCTTCCCAAAATGATTGAAGCTTTGGCTTCTTCCTCCATATCCAACACCACAAAGTCTGATGGGAAGATGAAGTCTCCCACCTTCACCAACAAGTCCTCTACTACTCCATGGGGGAATTTGAATGATCGGTCAACTAATTGAAGTGCCATTCTTATTGGTTTGGTTTCCTCAATCTTCATTCTCTTCATCATTGCTAATGACATCAAATTTATGCCAGCTCCCAAATCACATAAGACGTTTTCCACTGTGATTTTTCCTATGATATAAGGAATTTGGAAGCTCCACGGGTCCTTCAATTTTTGAGGTAGTTTGTGTTGGATGATGGCACTACATTCCTCGGTTAACACCACAGTTTCATCATTTCTCCAGCTTTTCTTCTTGGTCATTAACTCCTTCAATAACTTAGCATAGAGTGGCATTTTCTCTAGTGCTTCGGGAAAGGGAATATTGATCTGTAGTCTCTTCAAAACCTCCAAGAATCTGGAGAATTGGTTGTCCTTTTCATTCTTCTTTAATCGTTAAGGGTAAGGAGCTTTTGGAACATATGGTCTCAGGATTTCTTTTTCTTGAGGTGGGTTGGGTGCAGGTGCTTGTTCTTCCTTTTTATTTTTTGAACTTTCATCCACCTTCTTCTCTTGCGTTTCCTTTGAGATTTCCTTCAGTTCTTTCCCACTCCTGAGTGTGATGGCCTTGCATTCCTCCTTTGGGTTTGCCCTAGTGGCACTACAGGGGTTGTGGTTAGGAACTTGCGTGGATAGGTATCCAATTTGTACTTCAAGTTTCTAGATGGCAGCATCTTGGTTTTGCATATTGGATCTCACCTCATCCTTGAAAGCTTGTATGTCTTTAGACTCCCTACAAAGTTCTCCAAGCATAGCCTTAATACGAGATAGTCTATCCTCTGATGGTGATGGTGGGTTGGAATTTTGAGGTTGAGGTTGGCTATTTGGTACTTGATATGGAGGTTGGTAAGAGTTGTTATGTGGGGGTTGGTATGATCTTTGGTTGGATTGTTGGTGAGTGGAGTTGTTGTAATGGTTGGAGTTGTGAGGTCTCTGGTCTTGGTTCTGGTTTTGCTGTTTTCCCCACCCAAAGTTTGGGTGGTTCTTCCAACTAGGGTTGTAGGTTTTTGAGTGTGGATCATAGGTTTGTCTTGATCAGTTTCCAATATAATTAACTTGCTACCAATCACCTCCTTCCTTTGCATTGAACTCTTCTTGAGCTGGTGGTTGAGTATTGACTGCTGCAACTTGATTCCTCTCCATTTGCTTGGTGAGGTCAGCCAATTGCTTAGTGATTAGCTTGTTGTGAGCTAGCAATGCATCCATGTGATTCAGCTCTATCACCCCTTTATTGGTGCTTCTATCAGAGGCATAGAAGTATTCATTGTTGGCTACAGTTTCTATGACATATATGGCCTCTTCAATTGTCTTTTTCTTGTTGAGAGATCCTCCTGAAGAGTGATCTAAGGCCTTCTTTGATTCTTGTGACAATCCTTCATAGAAAATATGCAGCTGTACCCATTCATTGTACATGTCCGAAGGGCACATTCTTGTTAATTCCTTGTATCTCTTCCATGCTTCATAGAGAGTTTCACCATCTAGTTGTCTGAATGTTTGTACTTCAACTCTCAATCTGTTAACTCTTTGGGGAGGATAAAATCTTGCCAATAACATATTCATCACATCTTCTCAAGTTGTCAAACTCTCCTTTGGAAAGGACTCTAGCTACTTGGATGTTTATCCCTGAGAGAAAAGGGAAATAAAAGCAAAGTGTAGGTGTCAGGATGAACACCATTGGACTTCACAGTATCACATATTCTCAAGAGTGATAAGCTGTGGCTTTAGCTCAAAGTTATTAGCATGAATGGTTGGTTTTAGGATGCTATTCCGACAATTCCCATGGTTTGGGTTGATGTAAGAGCCTAGAACTCTTCTCTCCTACCCAACATGATTACCAGCACCATCTCCAACATGATTATGAACTTCTTCCTCCATAGTAACGTCTAGATATTCTTCTAACACTTCTTCACCAACTATGCCTTTACCTCTTGCTTCCCTCCTTAGTCTAAGGAAGGTCCTCTCTGGTTTACTGTCAAAAGAAGTTGAGGCTCCTCCTCTTCTACCTGTCACACACTCAGCAAATAACAAGCAAACAGCAAGTGGAGAAATAACTTTTGTTGAGAGTTATGGTTAGAGTGGTTAGTGCAATTGATCAAATAGTTAGTGGATTAGTGTGGTAGAAAGTAAATGAACAAAGAAAAACAAATTAAATTTCAGAAGATAGCAGTAAACAGACTGAAATAAAAGCTAATTACAAAAGAAAAAAAAAGTGTTCAATCTAGTTATCCTCCAATTTATTCTTGTCAATGCAAAATCAATCCCCGGAAACGGCGCCATAAACATGATGCACGAAAATCTGTATCGCTACAAATTTCCCTCGGCAAGTATACCGAATTATCATCAAGTAAAAACTCACAAAAGAGTGAGGTCGAATCCCATAGGGATTGATTGGTTGAGCAACTTTAATTAGAGGAGTGTTCTTGTTGAACTAAGCAAAATTGAATTGAGAATTGCAGAAATTTAAATAGAGGGAAATGTAAATAGCAAGGAATGTAAACAACTGAAAATAAATTGCAGAAACTTAAATGGGAATGGGGATGATTGAGCATAAATGTAAAAAGCAGAAATTAAAGAATGGGAAAGAACAGATTGGGGAAACTCATTGGGATTATAAGATATTGCATTCTCCTGATCAAGTTCATTCTCATCTCTTCATCAATCAATGCATTCATTGATCTCTTGGCAATCTTAGGTGATTGGATCCCAATGTCATGGCAATCCAATCTCTCTAAGCTTGAACAAATGTCGAATGTCTTGATCTAATTGCTCATGAGAAGAGATGAAGTACGATCACTGATTATAGCACATGTTTTTCTAGATCAAAGTATTGGTAAGATTACATGTCACTATATCCATTCAACCCCCAACCCAGTCCAACATGAGAAAGTATTTCCAGCATGATTTCCTCATTCCTCTTTCAAGGTTCCGAGAAAATCCGAGTATGAACAATTTCTCTTTCGAGACAATTGTTTGATTAGATAAAATCGAAAGCTTTCAAGCAAATCAAGAGACAAGAAAGAGTAAGAAAAATGGAAACTATTATTGATCCATTGAATTGCAACAGAGCTCCCTCTCCCAATGAAGAGGGGTTTAGTTGTTCATAACTCTGGGAATGGAAATTGAAATTGAAAAGTGCATTACAAAAGTAAATTGAATTTACAGAGATTGTTTACAATCCTGGATCCCCAGGTACCAATCTCCTTTCGAACTCAAACTCTCTGCTCTTTATACCATTTCTTCCTTCAGTCTTTAAGTCTTGGATATGGGCTTTGGCCCTTGTTGAAGCTAGTTGAGAGTGGTTCTTAGTGGTGCTGATATGGTGATAAATGGCCAATTTGCATAGGTTAGGAATTTGATTATCAAAATGGAATTGGCGTTGTAAGTATAGTCCTAACCCAACAAATTGACCATCAATCAAATGTTATCACAATTCGAACCAAATATATTAACCGAGATTATTTAACTCCCGGGTTATCTTCCCTAGGAGTTGCAATGAAATGTACAATTATTGGCTATGAAGGAGAGCATGAGGAATTGGGAATGAAAGCAAGAGAGCAACAATGTAAATAGCAATGAATTGAAACAAGCATGCAAGGAATTGAAAAGAAAGCAATTGAAGGATACCTGGAAAGAAGTGGGTAATCTAGGTTTCCTATCCTAGTTGTGGACCACAAACATGGCAATTGTGTGGAAGCAATCCAAACTAGTCAATCTTCCTTGAGAATTAGTCAAAGGGTGTAATTGATATCAATCCATAAGTCCTAGTCAACTCACTAATTACTTAGTGAGAGACTAGCGTCAATGGAAACCAAATCAATTAACCATTCTCACACAATGCGGAATGGACATCCACAACTCAATTCCACCCAAACATCTAATTTCTCAACCAAGAATGTGAAAATTAAACATGCAAGAATTTAAACATCAAAGCAATAAAAGTCAAAGCAATTAAATGCAACGGAGAGAAATGGCAAGAAAGTAACTTAACATGCAGGAAAGTAAATGAAAGCAAGTAAAAGTCAAAGCAATAAAACTTCAAATGCAAGAAATCTCTTGGCAAGTAATTGAAGGCTAAGGCTACCTATCCTAGTCATTGACCACAAACATATGATGATCATGAAGAGTTAATCCTACTTAGTCAACTTTACATTGAAGATAAGTCAAATAGGCATAGTTAATTTCAATCTTTAAGTCCTATGTCAACACTAAGGGGTCACATAGAGTCAAAGGAGACCAAATCAACTAACTACTCTAATATATCAAACAAGAATGGATATCAATGACTCAAGGGACACCAAAGTCAACAATTTCAAGCCAAGAGTGGAGAAAAACTAAGTAAAGACTAAGCCAAGCATTTTATCAAACACTTAGTGTGCATGAAAATAAAATAATATTAAAATGCATTAAAATATATTCTAATGCTACCAAAGCAAGAAAATAACAATAACAACTAAAGAAAGCAATAAATGACATGGAAACATAAAATTGCATTAATTGAAATTAAAATTAACATAGAGTGTTCATGACATAAAAATGGCAAAAGAAAGGAAATAACAAGAGAAATGAAGAAGAAGAAAGATGCAATAACAATAAATGACAAAGAAAAGTAAATAGAAACAAGAATTAAATGTAGAAATTACAAGAAATTAAACTAAATAACCCTAATTCTAGAGAGAGTGGGGAGCTTCTCTCTCTAGAGAACAACCTACATAATGCTAATCTAACCCTAATTTCTCTCCCCCTTCACATGGAGTAAGGCCTTCCTTCATATAGCACCTAATCAGCTTTAGAAAGTTCCAAAATTGGGCCCTGGAGGCCCAAAAATCACCCCCAGCAATTTGCAATAAATGAGTAACGCACTGGGTCGTGTGCGGATGCACAGGTGTGTGCGTCCGCACACATGCAGATTTTCTTCTTGTGCGTACGCACAGGTTGTCGTGTGTACGCACACATGGTTTTGTGGCTTTTGTGCTTTCGCACAGGTGGTTGTGCGCACGCACACTCCATTGTATGCTTCTGCTTTGTTTTCTTCATCTTTTCTCCCTTTATACATGCTTCCTTCCACTTTTGCCTTGCCAAACTTGCCGCTAGGATCTAAAATCACTCAACAAACATGTCATTGCATCGAATGGCATAAAAGTGGCATAAAAGTGATTAAAATAAGCACAAAATAGAATGTTTTCACATTTAGGCACAATTAAGGGAGAGAACACAAAAGCATGCAATTCGGATGAATAAATGTGGGTTTATATAATGAAGTCCATTCAAATCAAACTAAAATATACCAAAAAATATGAACTCATCAATTCCCCCATACTTAAATAATAGCATGTCCTCATGCTAATCTCAATCAAAGGAGAAGGATAAGGAGGGAAAGCAATTTATTTAATACAACTAACTACATGCATGCAACTATACTAAATACTATCTATCTATATCTACATTATGGTTCCTATTGAGCTTGGTAAAAACAAACAAAAGAATTCCAATCAATCCAAAACAAGCTTTAGGGCCAAGATCAAGCAAATATGATCAATATGATCAATGTCCAAAGATTGATTTGAAATTTTCAAAATTAAGTTCAACAACTTGCATGAAGATACAAAATAAGCAATAGAAATATAGAATTGAGCAATTGAAACCCTCACCGGATGTGTTTACACTTTAATCGCTCAAAAGTGTTTAGGGTCAATCATTTGATTCATCCTTTAATCATGTTTCTCAAAGATTTGCAAGTCGTCTAACAATCAACTAATATTTGATGGAAGAATGCAAATATCATGAGGAATTTTGATGCCAGGGCATCTTGGCCAGTTTCACTGACCTTTTCTTTACTGTTTTTAGGTTAGTTTCATGCATTTCTCTAGGAAATAAGCTAAGTTTGGGTAGATATTCACCTATGCCTTGATTCAAGCATACATTGTGCATTTTACATAATTTCATGAGGATTTTGCATAAGTTTAGTGACAAATATTATGTTGCATTACTCATGACTTGGACTAGAGCTTTGATGCACTTTATTGCTTGATTTCAGGACCAAAAGGAAACAAGAAAAAGGGAGGTAACTTGCAAGGTTAATGAGAAAAGTGATTGCCAATAACACTCTCAAAAAAAGCCATCAATGCCCACGTTAGAGAGTCACGTTAACTAAGTTAACGTGAACTCTAACGTGGAGAAGAGAAGCTGAGCCAATGTTAGTGACACTTAACATTGTCACTAACGTTGGCAATTACTCATAAGTGGCCACGTTAGAAACCACGTTAACCTAGTTAACGTGGCCTCTAACGTTAAGGGGGGAAGAGAAGCCAACGTTAGTGACACTCAACATTGTCACTAACGTTGGCCTATGATGCAAAGTACCACGTTAACTCCCATGATAACTTGGTTAACGTGGGAACTAACGTAAGGGATGAAGAGTTGTCGACAACGTTAGTGACACTCAACATTGTCACTAACATTGAAGCAACCACACAACCCCCAAGAGTCACATTAACTTCCACGTTAACTTGGTTAACGTGGAAGCTAACGATGAGGAATGAAGGATGAGCCAATGTTAGTGACACTAAACATTGTCACTAACGTTGGGATGGCTAAGGATGGCCACGTTAGAAGCCACGTTAACCTAATTAACGTGGACTCTAACGTGAGACCTAGGGGCACATAGAAACGTTAGTGACAATGTTGAATGTCACTAACGTTCTCGAAGGATGGCAAAGGCCACGTTAGAAGCCACGTTAACCTAGTTAACGTGGGCTTTAACGTGAAGCAAGAAGGGGCACACTGGAACGTTAGTGATAATGTTGAGTGTCACTAACGTTCTCGAAGGTTCACAAGGCAACGTCAAAAGCCACGTTAACCTAGTTAACGTGGGTTTTAACGTGAGGCAAATGGGTGCATTGGAACGTTAGTGACAATGTTAAGTGTCACTAACGTTCTCGAACTTATATTCTCACTAAATATTAACACCCCTAACGTCCTGAACTAAAGTCTCCGCCCACTTCGCACTTTCTCTCTGCAAGTAAAGCCAAGCCCAAATAAAGAAAGGAACTGCTTCAAACTCAAGATCCAAAGGCCCAAGACTTGAAGAATCACACTAGAAGCTGAGAAGAGTAGTATATATAGGAGTAGCTTTGAATTGAGAAGAAGTTCTAGAGGCTGGGAAAAAGAGAACTACTCTCTGTATTTTACTTTCTTTGCAATTTCTAGTTTTATGATGTATTCTCCATATTTGTTTTCATTTTCAAGAGCTATGAATAACTAAACGCCTTTCATTGGGTTAGGGAGCTCTGTTGTAATTTGATGGATCAATACTAATTTCCATTATTCTTCTTCTATCTTTCCTCTTGATTTTACTTGAAAGCTTTCGATCTTCATCTAATTGAGTAGTTATCTTGGAAGAGAAGCTATTCAAACTTGGATCTCTTTTGAACCTTGAAAGAAGAATGAAGAGATCAAGCTAGAAATGCTTTCTCATGCTGGACCAAATTGGGTTTGGATGGGTATGTGACTATAACCCTCTCAATACTTGATTTGGAAAATGCATGTGGTATAATCAGTGACCATACTTCATCTCTTCTCATGAGCAATTGACCAAGGAATTGGCTATTGATCAAGATTTGAGAGATTGAATTGCAAGAAATTGTAATTCAATCACTTAAGATTGCCAAGGAGATCAATGAGTGCATTGATTGAGGAAGAGATGAAAATGAACTTGATCCGGAGAATTGCAACATCTCCTAAGCCCAATGAACTCCCCATCTCTGATCTTACCCATTCTCTTTAATTTCTGCCATTTACTTTTATGAGCAAATCCCCCATTCCCATTTACAATTCTGCATTTTATTTTCAGTCATTTACTTCCAGTCCTTTAATTCTAGCATTTACTTTTCTGTTATTTACATTCCCGCCATTTTATTTTCTGCAACTTTCAACCCAAATTCTGGATTCGCTCAACTAGAACATTCTTCTAATTAAAGTTGCTTGATCAATCAATCCCTGTGGGATTCGACCTCACTCTATTGTGAGTTTTTACTTGACGACAACTTCGGTACACTTGCTGAAGGGAGATTTGTTGAGAGACAAGTTTTTCGCGCATCAAATTTTGAGGGTTGTAATGGGGCTTAGGTAAGGGTAGGATTAATATGGTTATGTGGGCTATTAAATTGGATCTTTGATTAGCTCAAGTATCCCACCTAATCCTATATATCATCCTATATAAATAACAAAACAATCCTAGCTACCCATTTATCCCTTTCTCACATTCATTCATGCATGCTTCTTTTCAATTCAACCACATATGCATCTCTTATTTTTTTTCTTATTGTCTTTTTTTTTCAAACGGTATATACACCAAAATTTTCCTTTTATCAACAAAAAGAGATGCATATGTCTTACTTAATAGATGCATGAGTGTTTACCCATTTTCCGAAATATTCTCATGAACACCCAAAGCACTAACTACCAATGTTTTCCACAAATTCCCTCACACTTGATTAACACACACACTCAAACCCAAGCTAATCAGAGATGCAATTCAAGGACATTAATGGTTTTTCACTTAGGACAAATGATGTGCTTAAAATAAGAACAAAGGGGAATTAAAGGGCTCAAAAAGTGGCTTACAATGGTAGATGTAAGGGTTGGCCATATGGGTTAAGTGAGTTTAATTTCAACAATGGCCTCAATCATACTAAATGCAATCCAAAACAACAAATATAGGACACATAGGCTAAAGCAAATCTAAGATCACAATCATATTAAGAGTTTATAACACACAAGAACAAAAGTTGTGATTGAAAATATGCAACCACACAATTTAAGCTCAAATCTCACTAGGTAATTGTTCAAGCTCTTTTCTACGTTCCATAGAAAGATACTTCAAGCAAGTTCAAAAATAGTTTTCAAATCTAATCAATGGAATGCCCAAAAAGAGATTTCTTGAAAATTATTTGTTGTTTTACCAAAACATATTTACTATAGGTATGTATGTATGTATGTTGTGATGGATGCAATTTAAAAATCTCTCCTAGTTCTATTCCTAATTTTCAACAAGAAAAAATTAACATGAACAATTAGGACAAAATTGACTAGGCATTATACGATTCACATCATCCAATCACAACTTCTATCTATAAAGATGCAAAAATGCAACATGCAATAGCTAGATATAAACTATGATATATATACCAAAGGAAAATGCAATGCAATAGTCAAAAACACTCTAAATATATACAAGAAACCTACTAAAAGAAGTAAAAATAAACTGCAAGGTGTTTGGAAAAAGAAAGTTTACACCCCAAAATGGTGAATCCTCCTCCACACTTAAGTGTTGCATAGTCCTCCGTGCACAAGCAAAATCCGGGGAGAATGTCTCTCAAGAGCTCCACCTTCGGTTGACGGATGCGGGGGCTCGGGTTGTGTGGAGATTGCCGAGTTCATGTATGCTCGGCATCTCCCTCCTCAGTATCCTCCTCCTCTCCCGGCTTCTCGCCTTTATGTCCCATCCTCGAAAAGAATGAATAAAGTATAATTAGGTCTCACAGGGCAAGTAGCACAAAAGGGTAGAAGGGAAGAGTGAATAAGCATTTAATTGAGGAAGTTCGCATAGTGGTATGGAATACACACAACAGCCGGCTAACGTGGCATCCACACAATGAAAAAGTAAGCATGAGTTCCTCAACTAAATGGCCTAAGAAGCAAGCAATAAATGAGCATCAATCAAACACAAGCAAACTTAGGCAATTGCAACAAGAGTGAATTGAATTAAGAATATTGGATACTGAAATTGTGCAAGTGAAAGCTCAAGAGTGATATAAAATATCATAATAAATAACACCAGATCCATTAATGAAAAGGAAACTACATATTCATCATGAAACACAAGGAAAAAGTCACATGGTATAGGTACTTGCTACAAAAAGTGATACACTTGATAGCAATCAAGTTAAGTCACTCAAACAAGTGCAAAGCATTAAAAAGAAACAAGTACCGGACATGTGATCTATATGATATGAAAATCAAGATGAACAAATAATTTCAACTCAATTTACCAAAGTGAAAGTGCACAATTCAAGATGCCAAACAAGGATAAAGTTTAATGCATATGGTAGCTACAACTTATGAATCAAACTCACAATTCATCTAGGCATTTAAACAAGGATTTTAATGCTCAGTGCACATATTTATCAAACTTGAAACCAAATTCAAGCAAGAAGCAACCCAATCAAACGACAAGCAAACACTTGCAACTTATTTATTTGACAAACAACCAAACTAAAACTAATATAATTACCAAAATAAAAATGAAATATAAAAAAACAAAGTGAAACAAGTAGAAAAGAAGGCAAAAGCAAGAGAAGAGAGGGGTGAAAGAAAGAAGAAGAGGAGAAATAGAGAGAAGAGAAGAAAAGAAGTATAATGGTGGGGAAACAAGGGTGTGCGTATGCACAGATATGTGTGCGTACGCACAGTAGGCGAAACAGGGGAGGTGTGCGTCCGCACAGAGTGTGTGAATGCAAGACGTGTGCGCACGCACAGAAGGTAAAGAAGTGGAGGATGAGCGGACGAACAAGTGTGTGCGAGCGCTCTAAACAGAGAGGAGATCAAGAAGTGCGTGCGCACTAGCGTGTGTGCACGCACATAACACTTTTTTTTTTTAATGGGATCATGTGTACGCACTCACACAGGTCCGTGCGCATGCACAAGAGCATAAGGGGCAGGGGTTCACACGCACACGCTATGCTAACGCTCCCACCAGAGTGGTTGCAGGTTGGCGTGCGGACGCACATGTCTGTGCGGCCGCACAAGAAGCGCGAAAAAGGGTATGTGTGCATACGCACGAGATGGTGCGTACGCATAGGTCACAGAAAGTAGCTGAGCGCGCGTGCACAAGGCGTGATGGCGCTGCGAACAGGGGGTAAAATGATACGTGTGCGTGCGGACAGGTCAGTGCGCACGCACAGGTCACAGAAAATAGAAGTTCTGTGCGTATGCACAGGTGCGTGCGTACGCACAAATTCCCTGTTTTGCAAAAATTTTTCTTCAAAATTCTAAGGTACCAAGCCTTAGTTCAATCAAATCAAACACCAAAACATGCAAGAACCCATAAATTCATGATTCAAACCAAAATTAACATATCTAAACTCAAAATTAAACTAATTCTAAGCTAACCAAGCATAACAAAAAGCAAATAAGTCAAAATATATACAAAGGAAAAGAGTTAGAACAATGTTACCAAGCACTTTTATTTAATGTCTTTAAGTTAGACAATTGGGAGAGCCCTTGCTATGGTGGCTTGTGCTTTCCTACCAATGCTAGAATGTCCAATGTCCTCTAGGATCCCAACCCTAACTATCAACAAAGACAACCAAAAAGCAAGCAATTTACAATATTCACATATATACAATAGCCAAAAATATACACCATTGCAACTCCCTGGCAATGGCGCCAAATTTGATAAATGGCCAATTCACATAGGTTAGGAATTTGATTATCAAAATGGAATTCGTATTGTAAGTATAGTCCTAACCCAACAAATTGACCATCAAACAAATGTTATCACAATTCAAACCAAATATATTAACCGAGAGTATTTAACTCCCGGGTCGTCTTCCCTAGGAGTTGCAATGCAATGTACAATTATTGGCTATGAAGGAGAGCATGGGGGATTGGGAATGAAAGCAAGAGAGCAAACAATGTAAATAGCAAGGAATTGAAACAAGCATGCAAGGAATTAAAAAGAAAGCAATTAAAGGATACTTGGCAAGAAGTGAGTAATCTAGGTTTCCTATCCTAGTTATGGATCACAAACATGGTAATTATGTGGAAGCAATCCAAATGAGTCAATTCTCCTTGAGAATTAGTCAAAGGGTATAATTGATCTCAATCCATAAGTCCTAGTCAACTCACTAATTACTTAGTGAAAGACTAGCGTCAATGGAAACCAAATCAATTAACCATTCTCACACAATGTGGAAAGGACATCCACAACTCAATTCCACCCAAACATCCAATTTCTCAACCAAGAATGTGAAAATTAAACATGCAAGAATTTAAACATCAAAGCAATAAAATTTAAAGCAATTAAATGCAACGGAAAGAAATGGCAAGAAAGTAACTTAACATGCAAGAAAGTAAATGAAAGCAAGTAAAAGTCAAAGCAATAAAACTTCAAATGCAAGAAACCTCTTGGCAAGTAATTGAAGGCTAAGGCTACCTATCCTAGTCATTGACCACAAATATATGATGATTATGAAGAGTTAATCCTTCTTAGTCAACCTTACATCGAAGATAAGTCAAATAGGCATAGTTAATTTTAATTCCTAAGTCCTATGTCAACACTAAGGGGTCACATAGAGTCAAGGGAGACCAAATCAACTAACTACTCTAATATATCAAACAAGAATGGACATCAATGACTCAAGGGACACCAAAGTCAACAATTTCAAGCCAAGAGTGGAGAAAAACTAAGTAAAGACTAAGCCAAGCATTTTATCAAACACTTGGTGTGCAGGAAAATAAAATAATATTAAAATGCTTTAAAATAAATTCTAATGCTACCAAAGCAAGAAAATAACAATAACAACTAAAGAAAGCAATAAATGACATGGAAACAAAAAATTGCATTAATTGAAATTAAAATTAACATAAAGTGTTCATGACATAAAAATGGCAAAAGAAAGGAAATAACAAGAGTAATGAAGAAGAAGAATGATGCAATAACAATAAATGACAAGGAAAAGTAAATAGAAACAAGAATTAAAAGTAGAAATTACAAGAAATTAAACTAAATAACCCTAATTCTAGAGGGAGGGGGGAGCTTCCCTCTCTAGAGAACAACCTACATAATGCTAATCTAACCCTAATTTCTCCCCCCTTCACATGGAGTAAGGCCTTCCTTCATATAGCACCCAATCAGCTTCAGAAAGTCCTAAAATTGGGCCCTGGAGGCCCAAAAATCGCCCCTAGTGATTTGCAATAAATGAGTCACGCGCTGGGTCATGTGCATACGCACAGGTTGTCGTGCATACGCACACATGGTTTTGTGGCTTTTGTGCGTAGGCACAGGTGGTTGTGCGCACGCACACTCCAATCTGTGCTTCCCCTTTGTTTTCTTCATGTTTTCTCCCTTTTTACATGCTTCCTTCCACTTTTGCCTTGCCAAACTTGCCGCTAGGATCTAAAATTACTCAACAAACATGTCATGGTATCGATTGTCATAAAAGTGGGATAAAAGTGATTAAAATAAGCACAAAATAGCATGTTTTCACATTTAGGCACAATTAAGGGAGAGAACACAAAAGCATGCTATTTGGATGAATAAATGTGGGTTTATATGATGAAGTCCATTCAAATCAAACCATAATATACTGGAAAATATGGACTCATCATGTGGGCTTAAGCTAACCAATTTTCATAAACTTGCATGGGTCCAACTGGAATTGAGCTTGGCATGGACGTTAGTGACTAACGTTGGTGGCCACTAACTTTGGCTAACATTCCCCTTTAAGTCATTGAGGAACGTTAAAGGCAACGTTAGTGCACCAACGTTGGCCTGGTCACGCGTACGCGTCGCCGACGGGTACGCGTCAAACTGGATTTTTGAAATTTTGCGCGTGCGCGTCACCCATGCGTATGCGAGACTTGTAGTTTTTTTTTTCATTTTCACACGTACGCGTAATTGACTCGTATCATCATATCAAAATTTTCCAATCTCAAAATTGAAATTTGATCGAAGATGTTAGGGGTAACGTTGGTTCTCAAACGTTCCATCCAATGTTGCACACTTGTGCATACGCACACTGCCTTGTGCGTGCGCACACTTACAATTTTTCTTCTTGTGCGTACGCACACAACACTATGCGTAGCACACAAGGCAATTCTTCCAGTTCCAGTTTTGAGATTAGTCGAGGACGTTGGGGGTAACGTTGGTTCACTAACATTGCCTTCTCTGCTTCTTTCTCATCCTTCCTCTGCTTCTCTTCACCAATCATCAGCCAAACAAATGCATCAAAGCTTTGCCATAATCACAAGATTCTTGCACCATTCATAGCTGATAAACCACTATTTTATGGTTTATCTTGTACTCAATTGAGTGGATTTTATCAACTCTTTACCCACTTATTCATAATATTTGCATGGTTTTATATTTCCTTCCTGATTTTGTGCTATGATTGAAAACATGCTTCTTTGATCTTACATTTGCTTATTATTAATCCTCTCTTATAACCATTAGTTGCCTTGATATGTGTGTTAAGTGTTTTCAGAGATTACAGGGCAGGAATGGCACAGAGGATGGAAAGGAAGCATGCAAAAGTGGAAGGAATACAAGAAGTTAGAGAAACTGCTAAGCTGTCTAGCCTGACCTCTTCGCACTCAAACGGCTATAACTTTAGCTACAGAGGTCCAAACGACGCGATTATAGTTGCGTTGGAAAGCTAACGTCCGGGGCTTCGATTTGATATATAATATGCCATAGTTGTCCTGACGCTAGGTGACGCGAACGCGTGATCCACGCCGACGCGTCGCATCTGCGAACTTCAATCCGCGCGGCCGCGTGGACGACGCCTCCGCGTCACTTGTCCGCGACCTGAACATACCAGAATACGCAAGGGGCGATTTCTGGGCTGTTTCTGACCCAATTTTCGGCCCAGAAAGCACAGATTGGAGGCTATAAAGTAGGGGAATGCATCCATTCAAAAGAGAGCTTGCCAATTTTCACTTTCCAAGATTTAGATTTAGTTTGAGAGAGGTTCTCTCCTCTCTCTCTTAGGATTAGGATTAGGGTTTAGGACTTCTCTTAGTTTGTAAGAGTGACTCTCGTTCTAGGTTTAATATTTACTTTAATGCTTTTATTCGTACCTATAAATGTTGCCAACTTGACTTATGAATCATTCCCATGTTATGATTTGAATTAATGATTATTTGAGGTATTTCAGTTATTGATTACTTTCTCCTTAATTTGTGTTACGATTGCTTCCCATCTAAGGACATTTTTTATCCCTCAACAATTTTACTTTTTTCCTTTTGGTCTTGGTTAAGAAATCAGTAACTCAACATTATTAAACTCAGCATAATTGATAATCGTTATCTTGCTAATTGAACTGAACTTCAATAATCCCAACTTTTTCTTAGGAAAATAAATAGGATTCGAAGGTCAAACTAATTAGTCCCTTGACTTTCCTTTACTTTAGTAAAGGTTAACTAAGTGGAATTTAGATTCAACTTTGATTATTGTTGAGGGAGATAACCAAGTTGGACTTCCAATTTCTCTTACCTTGCCAAAAGTTGCTTTACATTATTTATTTATTTTAATTGCCATTCACTTTACTTGTCATTCAATTCACTTGCTTCTCACCTTCTAAACCCCGATTACAACCTTTATAGCCAATAATAAGAACATACTTCCGCAGTTCCTTGAGAAGACGACCCGAGGTTTGAATACTCGGTTAACAATTTTAAAAGGGGTTTGTTACTTGTGACACCCAAAACGTTTGTACGAAGGGATTTTTGTTGGTTTAGAGACTATACCTACAACACGACTGTTTTTATGAACTTCTTTACTAGCAAAAATCCTAACGTCAAAATGGCACCGTTGCCAGGGAACTGCTAACGTGTGCCTTATTATTGGTTATTGTAAATATTTTTCTTTTGCTTGTTTATTTATTTTTGTTTTTCCTTTTTATCTTTATTTGCTACCATGAATTCTCAGCCCTCTCGCTTTGAGTTTGGTTCTAACTTTGTTGAAAGAAATAGAAGTTACAGCAGGAATGTGCATCAAGGTTAGACCAATCAAGGATGGATGGAGCCAAGAGGATCTAATCAACCCTTTAGGCAGCAACACCCTCCGAGATATCCTGGACAAAGACCATTCTACCGTGCATACCCAACTGAAAAATATGGTGGACAACCTTGTAACTACCAACAAGTCCCACCCCGTGCATATAAACTATCCTTTCAACATAACCTCGAACCACCACACTCACAAACTTCTCTTCACCATTCGCCACCATATGATCCTTCCTTACCCCAGTACCAATCCAATTACTCCCAATCACCACCACTTTCCTATATATCATGTCCAAGTCCGGCAACCTGAGAAGCAGAGGTTCGCCTAAAGGAAATAATAAATAAATTTCAAACAACCATTCGACAACTGGAGCAAGTAGTAATTCAATGGGTTTCTAGGCGCTCAAATACACAAGGTCAACCACAGCCCCATGTGAACAGTCTAACGAAGAGTGTAGCATGAAGGAGATACCAGAAACTCTAGTAGACAAGACAGAGAATAAATTCGTACTAGAACAAGTAGAAGAAGCTGTCATTGTTCAAGAAGAAGAGTTGGTTAAAGATCTAGGAGATGCTAAACCTCCATGGGAATCCAGAACTGAGGAGAACTCCGTCAAGGACGATACAGTTGATGCTAAGGAGGATATTGTACAATCTCCAAGGCAAGTTGTTTATGAAGAATCAGACGGAATAACCCAGGACACAAATTCCCTTGATAATGATAGTCACAAGTCAAATTTTCTTAGTAATGAACTGGCATCTGCAAGTGAATTCTCTGAGATCGAAGAATCTTCCCCAAGTGAATATGAAGATGATGCGGAGGTAGATTTCTCTCAACCTCCAATCTATGACTCAAGTGATGAGGAAGACATAGAAGACTTTGACCAGGACACAGATACAATTGTAGAACCTTGCAAGGAAGTGGAGGAATTCACAGAAGAGCACAAGGGAGTAGAACTTATAGAACCACCAGAAACACCTATCCCAAGGCCAATACCACCTAATACAAGCTTCAAGTGGGTACAATCCTTAACCTTTAACTTTGCTTATTCACTTGAATATGGTTTGCTTGAAACAGATGGCCAGCTTAGAGCTCTTTGCGGCTTTAAGAGTAAGAGGGAAATGGCTTGTACTCAGAGCTGGTGCACAAGGTTCAATAAGGTTCCACGCTTCACCTCGAAGTACATGGATTGGTATCATGCTCAATTGCATGGATCACAGAGAACGTTTGGTCACCATGGTGAGATTCTACTTTTTAAACCGCCCGGATGGAAACATGGAGATCAAGACGGAGGCGGATTTAAAAACAAGGCTTGGGATCCTGGAGTTTGTTTTGACGTTTGTCACCCCGGGAGCCTAACAATCTGTTTGAAGCTGCTCAGAAGCTTCACATGCCTAGTTTGGGACCCCGGAGGCTATTGGCATTCCAAGCACTGGTGGAGATTTTTGGACGAATTTAAACATAAGCCGCCCTAGCAGGAAGCTCCTACAATGTCCAACTTAAGGACTTTAACTAAAAGTGCTAGGTGGAAAACAACCCACCATGGTATGGTCACTTCTTTTTCAATTTATTTCTTGTTAATTGCTTTCATTTTTATTTCCTTTCATTTTATTTATTGAACCTGGAATCATGCATAGCATTCATGTTAATCATTGCATTCTGCATTTATCATACATATAAAAAAAACGCAACGCGACGCGACTGCCTCAGCGACGCGTTCGCGTCGCAAGGAGAGGGGAGAAAATAAAAACGAACAGAGAGTCACGCTGGAGCGTGGCTGGAGGCGTGCCCGTGGCACAAATCGTCCCACGCGATCGCGTCGCTGACGCGTCCGCGTCGAGTGAGAATACTGGCCTCCTACGTGACCGTGTGCCCCACGCGGTTGCGTGACCAAGATTTCGACGTAATAATGGTGCACAGCCGAAAGTTGTGCTAGAGTGGTGCTGGACTGGCGCTGGACGCGCAGTCCATCTCACGCGACCGCGTGCCCCACGCGGCCGCGTCACATCCTACTAAGTACCCACTCACGCGATCGCGTCACCCAATATTTGGCATTTAATGATTTTTTAACAGAGTGTTGTGCGGGAGCGAGGCTGTCCTCGCGCCAGTAGCATAAAATGGGTCACGCGACCACGTGACCGACGCGACCACGTCAATCAGTTTAAGCGCAAGCCGCGCGACCGCGTGCCCCACGCGACCGCGTCGCTTGCGCCGCACAGTTTATCCTAAATTGCCAAATATCTTATCTTTTCTCCCCCAATCCTAATTTTTCCCCCCTCCTTTCTTACTTATTTCTTCTTCCCTTCTTTCCCTTCTCATTCTTCTTCTCTTTTATTTTATTTTATTTAAATACTTTCATCCATTGCATTTTAATTGTGTGCATATTTTTCTTTTTTTTTCTAAAATTATTATTTTTCCATTGGTGTCACTTGTTCATATTCAACTGTTGTGTCTTTTCTGGTATTATTTGGTGCTTAGTGACTTGTTTACACTATCGGGTAATATTATTTAAATCAATGCTAATCTTTTATGATATTTGTATTCCTTTTTGCATTGACATGAGCTTATACTGTCTTTCATTACCCACACTCTCCTCCCCTATGTTTCAAATCTTGCACCACTGGCATGCCATGGCTTCTATTGTTTTCTCACTTACATGTTGAAGCTTCCATGTAAATGCGATCCTTATCATTTGGCATTAACCCACCCATACTTCTTTTATTTTCTTATCTCTATTTCCGGGTTACTCTTCTTCCCTTTTCTCTTTCATGATGGCCACCCGGAAGGGAACCGGAAGACGTTTACATGGGGAGACAAACAAGTCCATCAGCACAATCCTTGAAGAAAAGCATCAGTTGGAACAGCCCGTCCACCTGCACATCTCAGCATGCACCGAGGACGGTGCAGTCTTTAAGTGTGGGGAGGTCGATACCGACTTCCATGGGTTAGTCACCTCATATTTTAGCACCAATGTTTAATTTTCTTTGTTAAATTAGTTGTTGCATTTGCATATTTGTTTGATTTTATGCATCTAGTTACTACTTGGTTAAAGTAATAAAATTTTTCTAAAGACCCTATTTTTGAAAAAATTCACTAATTTAAATTGAAAAAATTTTTTTGTTAAATTTGTTTGAGGTTGTATTTGGAACATGGTTTTTGAGCCAAAGAACACACAACCTGTGAGATTTTGAGCTTATTTACATGGTTACATTATTTAACCATAAATACTTTATTCTTGTGTGTTTACTTCTCTATAATTGTGATCTTTACTTTGTTTCAGTCTATATGTCCAATATTTAGTGTATTTACATGCTTGCATATGATTGAGGCCATTATTTGATTTTAGCTCACTTATCCCAAAAAAGCCTACCCTTTAAATCACCCTCGTCAGCAACTTTGAGCCTTGAAATCCCCATTTGTTCTATATCTTACCACATCACTAGCCTTAAGCAGAAAACAAATTAATTATCCCAATTGAATCTTTGGTTAGCTTAAGATAGGGATTGTGTAAGAATTAAGTGTGGGGAAACTGTGCAACTTGGGTTAATAAGGGAATGTGTCATGTTTATAACTTATTTGAATATGGGGAATTTGGGAACCTACTCATGAAAAACCAAAATAGAAAAATAATGGAGAATCCATGTGCATTGATAAGTTATGTTTGCTTTTATGATTCAGTTTATAAAAAAAAAATAAAGAGAAAAAGAGAAAAAGAATATATATATATATATATATATATATATATATATATATATATATATATATATATATATATAAGGGGACAAAATTACTCCAATGTTAAGTTAATGAAAAATCAATGCACATGTGATAAATTAAAAAGAAAAAGTTGATACATGAGTATGTGATGTAAAAGTGGGAATTTTGGGTAGCTAGGCATGAATTAGAATTATATAGAGTATATGTATGTTAGGTGAAAGTTTAGGTTAATTAAAGATTCAATTCATACCTCACTTAACCATATATATATCCTCACCTTTACCTTAGCCCCATTACAACCTTGAAAAGACCTCATGATGTTTGCATTGGTACATTAAATAATGTTGATTGGTTAGGTGAAGAACAAGGTTTAGAAAGCATGATTAGGAAAGAGTAGAGTGAATAACCCTATACACTTGAGATATTAGAGTGATATACACTACCAGTGAGGGTTCAATGCTTGATTCTATGTTCCCTGCTTTCATGAGCTGTCTTCTTACAAGTTTACTTGCTTTTTATTGTACGATTTGAATTAGTGGAAATTGGTTTGTATTTGTCTTGGAGAACTTGTTTACTTTTAAACCAAGTAGGTAGAAACATTTTGCATGTAGTTGCATTCATATAGATAGGATTGCATTTCATACATTCTACCATTCTTCTTCATCTTTATAGCTTCTCTTGAGCTTAGCATGAGGACATGCTAATGTTTAAGTGTGGGGAGGTTGATAAACCACTATTTTATGGTTTATCTTGTGCTCAATTGAGTGGATTTTATCAACTCTTTACCCACTTATTCATAATATTTGCATGGTTTTATATTTCCTTCCTGATTTTGTGCTATGATTGAAAACATGCTTCTTTGATCTTATATTTGCTTATTATTAATCCTCTCTTATTACCATTAGATGCCTTGATATGTGTGTTAAGTGCTTTCAGAGATTACAGGGCAGGAATGGCTCAGAGGATGGAAATGAAGCATGCAAAAGTGGAAAGAATACAAGAAGTTAGAGAAACTGCTAAGTTGTCCAGCCTGACCTCTTCGCACTCAAACGGCTATAACTTTAGCTATGGAGGTCCAAACAATGCGGTTCCAGTTGCGTTGGAAAGCTAACGTCTGGGGATTCGATTTGATATATAATATGCCATAGTTGCCCTGACGCTAGACGACGTGAACGCGTGATCCACGCGAACGCATCGCATCTTCGAACTTCAATCCGCGCGGCCGCGTGAACGACGACTCCGCGTCACTTGTCCGCGACCTGAACATACCAGAATACGCAGGGGGTGATTTTTGGGCTATTTCTGACCCAGTTTTCGGCCCAGAAAGCACAGATTGGAGGCTATAAAGTGGGGAAATGCATCCATTCAAAAGAGAGCTCGCCAATTTTCACTTTCCAAGATTTAGATTTAGTTTGAGAGAGGTTCTCTCCTCTCTCTCTTAGGTTTAGGATTAGGATTTAGGACTTCTCTTAGTTTGTAAGAGTGACTCTCGATCCAGGTTTAATATTTACTTTAATACTTTTATTCGTACCTATAAATGTTGCCAACTTGACTTATGAATCCTTCCCATGTTATGATTTGAATTAATGATTATTTGAGGTATTTCAGTTATTGATTGCTTTCTCCTTAATTTGTGTTACTATTGCTTCCCATCTAAGGACATTTTTATCCCTCAACAATTTTACTTTTTTCCTTTTGGTCTTGGTTAAGAAATCAGTAACTCAACATTATTAAACTCAGCATAATTGATAATCGTTATCTTGCTAATTGAACTGAACTTCAATAATCCCAACTTTTTCTTAGGAAAATAAATAGGATTCGAAGGTCAAACTAATTAGTCCCTTGACTTTCCTTTACTTTAGTAAAGGTTAACTAAGTGGAATTTAGATTCAACTTTCATTATTGTTGAGGGAGATAACCAAGTTGGACTTTCAATTTCTCTTACCTTGCCAAAAGTTGCTTTACATTATTTATTTATTTTAATTGCCATTTACTTTACTTGTCATTCAATTCACTTGCTTCTCACCTTCTAAACCCCGATTACAACCTTTATAGCCAATAATAAGAACATACTTCCTTGCAGTTCCTTGAGAAGACGACCCGAGGTTTGAATACTCGGTTAACAATTTTAAAAGGGGTTTGTTACTTGTGACACCCAAAACGTTTGTACGAAGGGATTTTTGTTGGTTTAGAGACTATACCTACAACACGACTGTTTTTATGAACTTCTTTACTGGCAAAAATCCTAACGTCAATAGCATCAAGTAATTTCTTGCATAAATCTCATGAAAATGCTCATAATTAACCATGTTTGATTGAATCAAGGTATGCATTAAATTCTCATCCAAATACTTACTTATTTCTCAAGAAAGTGTATGAAACCATATAAAATCAACTGAAAAAGGCTTGTGAAACTAGCTTAAGATGCCTAGGCATCACCATCTCTAGTGATATGTTTGCAGCTTGTACCTCAAAGATTCCCAGCTTTTCCATTACAGAGAGTGCCATGAGGTTTTTGCTCAACCTTAGCTCGCACAGAGGATTCTCAAAGGTCATGGTGCCTATGGTGCAAGGAATCAGGAAGTGTCCAGGATCTGGAAGCTTTTGAGGTAGCTTCTGCTGAACCAAAGCATTGAATTCTTTGGAAAGTAATGGAGGTTCTTCCTCTAGAAGCTTTGTACCAAATAACTTGGCATTCAGCTTCATGAGAGCTCCTAGGTACTGAGCAACTTGCTCTTCCCTAGTGTCTTCATCCTCATCATAGGATGAGTGTTCATCAGAACTCATGCGATAGGCAGGATTATTGTTGATCTAGAATTTCATTGATAAAAAGTCATGTCATAGTATTGTCCTAGGCCAACATGTAATCCTACCAATCAAATTTAGAATTATGGTTGTAACAAATTCAACCCCAATATAAAGTAACCGAGAGTAATGGTCTCGGGTCGTCCTCAAAAGAATGGGCAAACATGTGCATCAATATTGGTTAGCATTCCGGGGTTAGGAGTCATGAGCAAGAATTTAACCTACTAAACCTAACATGTAAGGAATCTTAAAGTGTAAGAAACTAAATTAAGTAACTAAGGCAAGGTATGAGCAATTTCAATTTAGCAAGGGAACATATAAGCTACTTCTATTCTAAGACTAAGTAAACAACTAAACTAGCTACAATAAGAACTAAACAATTGGGATTTTTAGGTTTCAAATATGAATGATAAAAGGCACTCTTGGCTAGGCATAGGAATTGGGGTCACCATCCTTGTCTACTAACCATATCTTGACAATTATGAGGAACCAAGCCCATTAAGTCTACCTCTATGCTTCAAATACGTATAACGTCTATTTCAAAGCTTGAAGTACATCAAATGGCTTGATCAATCTCAACTCATAAGTCTCAATCCAACTACTAATTGGCTTAGTAGTAGATTGGTGTCAATGGGTATCAACTTGACCACTAGGGTTCTCACATCACCAAATCAATTAGACCCAATGACTCAAGCTTTCCCAATTCTCTTAGCCTAGGCCAAGAGTAAAGAAAACTACTCCATAATCAAAGAAAACATTTCATCAAACACATGGGATGCATTAACAAAAGACATATTCAAATTGCAATTTAATTGGAAATTACTAGTACCCACTGATGACAAGTCATCTTAGCCTAGTTTCACTAGCTTTTTTCTTTTATTTTCAATTGATTTATGCACTTTCTTGAGCCACAAGCAAGCCAAGTGGGTAGATTTTCATGTTTCCTTTGATTTAATCAACCATAGATGAATTGATGCAATTTCATGAGGATTTATGCTATAATTTCCACATATTATGAAAGAATGACAATCTCATGACTTTGAGCATAGCTTTGATGTGTTTGGTTGATTAATGATAGGTGAAGAAAGCTTGGAGAAAGGTTGAAGCAAGAAGGAATGGCTAGGAGGAAGAGAGGACAAAAAGTTTGAGCAAAAGTTTGCCTCAAACTTTAGCTCAAACTTTTGGAATAAGTGAAAACGAACCAGGGAGCAAAAAGCTTGACCAAAAGTTTGCCTCAAACTTTTGCGCAAACTTTTGGGCAAAAAGCTTGAGCAAAAGTTTGCCTCAAACTTTTTGGCAAACTTTTGGGAGAAAAGCTTGAGCCAACGTTTGCCTCAAACTTTTTGGCAAACGTTGGCATCACAAATCAACACCCTGTAGAGCAAAAGTTTGCGCCAACGTTTGCCTCAAACTTTCTGGCAAACGTTGGCGCCATGAACAACACACCCTGGAGAGCAAAAGTTTGCGCCAACGTTTGCCTCAAACTTTTTGGCAAACGTTGGCGCCATGAGTGTGCAAGGGGGAGCCAACGTTTGAGCAAAAGTTTGACCCCAAACTTTGGCTCAAACGTTGGTAGCAGCAAGGATGGGGTGGCTGATATGAAAAGTTTGAGTAAAAGTTTGCCTCAAACTTTTACTCAAACTTTTACTCAAGCTTACATGAGTTTAGGGAGCTTGAAGGCTTGAAGACCATTTGAAGAAAGTGTATAAATAGCATAGGATTTAAGTTTTTAGGGAGCTTTTCTTTTCGGTTTTGATTTGGTAGTTTGTAGAGAGCTCACTTTTACATTTTGGCTTTGTTGTTTGAATTCAAGAGAATTTGGAGGAGAATTGATCTCTCTTCCTCCTTGTTCTTGCTTGAATACTCTTTACTTTTCTTGCTTCGGATCTTGGGTGGAGAATTGAAGAAATTCTGTTTCAATCTCACCTTGGGATCTTGTTTAATTTTCCGCATCATTGAATTTTAGTTTCTGTTAATTGCTTCTTCTTCTACTTTCTCTGCAATTTACATTTCCTTTGCAATTGTTCTTGTTGGATCTAGGAAGGCATTGAGATCTAGACTTGGTTATCTAGTCTCTTGAGTCCTGAGATCTGAATTTCCATTTTCAATTTCTCTATTTACTGCTTTTCAATCTCTTTTATATTTCTATTTTAGATCCGATTCAATCCAAGGCATCTTCCACTCTTTTGTGTGTTGAATTTTACTTTTCCTTGTTTAATTTCTGCAAATCCAATTCCCAATTCCCTTTACAATTCAAGCCATTTACATTTCTTGCGATCTAAGATTCTGCAATTTACATTTCTTGCATTCTAAGTTTCGGCCATTTAATTTCTTGCCCTTTAAGATTCAGCACTTTAAGTTTCAGTTCTCTTTAATTTCATGCAAATTACCCATTCCCTTTACTTTCCATGCAATTTAAATTCTGCAAATCACAAATCTCTCAACCAAATCTTGATTCGCTTGACTAAATCAACCACTAAACTAAAATTGCTCAATCATTCAATCCCTGTGGGATCGACCTCACTCCCGTGAGTTATTATTACTTGATGCGACCCGGTGCACTTGCCGGTGAGTTTTGTGTTGGATCGTTTTCCGCACATCACCCACTAATAAGTATCAATGGAAAACAACTCAAACAACACTATTAATCATAGAAAACATCAATGCACTAATAGAAATTCAAGATCCATAAGGCTCATAAAATGAGAAGAAAAGGGAAAATAACAAGAGAATTCAAATTCAACATAAGATCTAAATCAAATTATAACTAGAACAACTCAAATTAAGTAATTGAAACTAAAATTAACAAAACCAATTCAGAATTTTAATAAGGGAAGATCAAATACAACTAGATCTAGAGAGGAGTAAGAGTTTATCTCTCTAGAACATGAGAACCCCAAAAACTACCTAAGATTGTGTGTAAAGTGTAAAATGATTTCTTTAATGAAGTCACGTGCTGGTCGTCACGCGTACGCATTGGCCACGTGTGCGCGTCATCTGAATTTTGCAAGCCACGCGTATGCGTCGATCATGCGTACGCGTCAGTCACTGCTATGCCAATACACATGTGCGCATCAGCCACGTGTGCGCGTCGCCTCCAGTTCTCCAAAGCTCGATTCTTCATGTTCCTTCCACTTATGCATGCTTTTTTTCCATCTTCTAGACAATTCTTGCCCTATAAATCCTGAATTCACTCAACAAACACATCACGGTATCGAATGGTAATAGAAGATTAAAATATAGCATTTTTAAGGTAAAAAAAAATCATGTTTTCAACCATGAAGCGAAATTAGGAAGGAAACACAAAACCATGCAATTTATATGATTAACTGCAGAAAATATTGATAAACCCCCCTCCCAAATTCTACACAAGATAAACCACAAAATTGGGGTTTATCACATTGCAGATGTGCATGCAAAGGAACCTCAATGGTCTCTATATGAGCCTTGGCTTCCTTTAGTTCTTCTATTGGGATTTCTTGAGTGGATATTGAGCACTCAGAGGGTGTGCCTTCACTGGCATTTAACGCCAGCTCTAATGGCTCTTTGGGCGCTGAACGCCCATGCTGTGCACCCTTACTGGCATTAAACTCCAATTCCCTTATCATTTTTCGCGTTAAATGCCCAACAAGGATATCCTGGTTGGCATTCAATGCCAGCTTCCCTATCTGGTTGGGCATTGAACGCCCAGTAATGGATTCCTCACTGGCGTTCAGTGCTAGAGTTCCTTCCTGTTTGGGAGATGAACGCCCAGCCAGTGTTTCCTGACTAGCGTTCAATGCCTTCCAAGTCTCTCCAGATTTGGCCTCAACTTTAGAGGTGATGGCCTTGCACTATTCCCTTGGTTTCACCATAGTATTGCTTGGAAGAGTGCCAGGAGGAGTCTCAAGGATCCTCTTGCTCAGCTGACCAACTTGTACCTCCAAATTTCTAATGGAGGACCTTGTTTCATTCATGAAACTATGGGTGGTCTTAGAGAGGTTGGAAACTATAGTAACTAAGTGAGAAAGGCTCTGCTTATGATTCTCCATGTTCCCTTGAGAAGATGGGAATGGTGGTTGTTGTAGAGACTATTCTGGTTCCTTCCACCTTGATTATTATTGAAGCCTTACTGAGTCTTCTATTGATCCTTCCATGAAAGGTTAGGATGATTCCTCAATGAATGATTGTAGGTGTTTCCATAGGATTCTCCCGTGTAATTCACCTCCTCCGTGGTGGGTTGATCAGGATCATAAGCATCTACATCAGGAGATACTTTTTGGATACTGCCAGCTGTAGTTTGCATTCCAGTCAAATACTGAGAGATCATATTGATCTGCTAGGTCAAAATCTTGTTCTGAGTTAATATGGCATTCAGAGTATCAACTTCAAGAACTCCTTTCTTCTGAGGGATCCCATGGCTTATAAGATTCCTCTCAGAGGTGTACATGAATTGGTTATTTGCAACCATCTCAATGGGTTCTCCAGTTTTTGCAGGTGTTTTTTCAAGTGGAGTGATCCACCTGCAAAGCTGTCGAATGAGATTTTGGACATCTCAGATAGACCATCATAGAACACGCCTATGATAGACCATTATGAGAGCATGTCAGGAGGGCATTGACATAGACCAAATTGTGGGTTAAAATTTTCTCCAAATAGATCTTTGTTGCAAGTATAGCTCTGAACCAACAATTGGCCAATAGTCAAATTATTATTCTAGAGATTGTCACAATTCAAAGCAAATATAAACCGAGAGTATTTAGACTCCCAGGTCGTTCTCCCTAGGATGTACAGGTCGTGGAAAAGTGACGCGGAAGCGTCGTCCACGCGTTTGCGTGGATTGCATTTCTGCCAGGTCACGCGTCCGCGTGATCCACGTGTTCGCATCGCCTGGCATCCAAGAAGCTATGGCAAATTGTATATCATTGCAAATCCCCGGACGTTAGCTTTCCAACACAACTGAAACCATCTCATTTGGATCTCTGTAGCTCAAGTTATGACCGTTTGAGTGCGAAGAGGTCAGGCTGGACGGCATAGCAATTTCTTCAACTTTTTGTATTCCTTCCATTTTTGCATGCTTCCTTTCCATCCTCTGAGTCATTCCTGCCCTGTAATCTTTGAAAACACTTAACACACATATCAAGCATCAAATGGTAATAAGAGAAGATTAAACATATCAAAATTAAGACCAAAGAAGCATGTTTTCAATCATGGCACAAAATCAGGAAGGAAAACGTAAAACCATGCAAATAGTATGAATAAGTGGGTAAGGACTTGATAAAAACTACTCAAATGAGCACAACATAAACCATAAAATAGTGGTTTATCAATGAGCGCATACAATTTTTGGTTGTGGGAAGCAACGAGGTTTCAATGATTGAAGTAAACAAATAAAGAGATAAAAGAACAAGACAAAATTGCAATTTATAAACTAATAAAGGAATAAAAGAACTATGTATGTAATATACACAAGTAATGCTATAAAGTGATGGAAAAGTGGTTCAAAACATAAATGAAACCTTGACTTGGGATGAGTTATGGAATCCCTTCCTTGCCATAACCACAACTATGATAATTATGATGAATTAATCTCACTAAGTCAACCCTTAACATCGAAGGATAGGTCAAGTGAGCATAATTGTCATTAATCCACAAATCCGTAACTAACTTACCAAATTAATTGGTAAAAGGCTAGCGTAGTAGAAACAATAACAACTAACAACCCAAGAATTATCACTAAATGTTGGACATTATGGCTCTAGTAATCCATACACTCATTTTCCCAAGCCAAGGGGTAAAAATCTACCCCATAATTAAAATTGGCATTTCATCAAACAACTAATAGGCATAATCATAAAATATGGCAAAATTGGAAAATGATGAAAGCTATAAACCCCAAATGATCAAAATTAATAAAAGCAACTCAAACAAACATATAATAAGCATCAAACATCAAATTCATGAACTCAAACTCAAAATTGCAAAACCATGTATATATTGACGAGAAAAATAAAAATGCAAGAAAGTGTAGAACAAGTAATGTAATAAAAGAGAAATTAAAGAATTACTTACAATGAGATAGTAAAATCCAAGACCAAAATTGACTATAAAATGCTACATTGAAGATGGAAAGGAAACCCTAAGAGAGAAATTCTACACTACTCCTACTCCTACTCCTATGGAAGCTTCCTAAAACTAATCTAAGCTAATAAAACCTAATGAAAACCTAATGTTTTGATATGTGGTGTTGCTCCCTTCAAATAGCCTCTAATTTCAGCATCCAAGCCTTCAGAAATAGGCCAAACGAGCCCCAAAATTGTGAGTCACATGCGTTTTTAATGAAGGCACACACTAGTACTTGTGCATACGAACAGACGTGTGCGCACGCACACTAGGCGATGCTCAATTGGATGCGCGACGCACACGATGCGGCTCACGCGCACGCGTGACTCTACACTGATGGTTGTGCGTACGCACGCAAGTCTGTGCGTACGCACACATCGCTGTGCCCTTCTCCTTTGATTCTTCATGCTTCCTCCACTTTGCATGCTCTTCTTCTATTCTCTCCAAGCCATTCCTACCTTATACATCTGAAATCTCTCATAAACAACATCAAGGCATCGAATGGAGGGCAAATGGGATAAAATTAATCGAATTAGCACAAAAGAGCTTGTTTTCATAATCAAGCACAAATTAGGAGGAAAGTTCAAAAAGCATGCTATTTAAGGGAATAAGTGCAAGTTTATATGATGAAATCCATTCAATTTCATCCAAAAATCATCATCGAATATGGATTCATCAATTCCCCCACACTTAAACACTAGCATGTCCTCTTGCCAAACACATACAAAGGAGAAGGATAATAGGGCAAGCAACTTATTCAATGCATCTACGTTCATGCATGCAACTATGCTATATATATATATAATGTCCTATTGATTTGGTGAAAACAAACAACCAAATTTCCAAGTAAAAGTATAGATATATAGGGCTTAAGTAAAGAAGTAGCTCAATGCAACAAAATCTAAAGAATTGATTCAACTAAAAAGATGCAACTTGCAAGAATGTATGATAAGAAGGGTAGAAACATAGAATTGAATGATCGAACCCTCATTATGTGTATATACACTCTCAACGCTCGGTGTTTAGGGTTTAATCACTCAAGTCTCCTCTAATCATGCTTTCAAGGAATTACTTTTCATCTAACAATCAACAAGTATTTGATGCATGTATGTAAATATCATGAGGTCTTTAGAAGGTTGTAATGGGGTTAGGATTAAGGTAGGATAAATATGGCTGAGTGGACTAAGGAATTGGATCTTTGATTAGCTCAAGTGCCCCACTCAACCTATATCAACCAAATCACAAAAAATGCATTCTAACCACTCATTACTTCTTTTTGCACACATTCATACCTTAGTTTCTATTCAAAACACATAGGCATTTCTTATTCCAATTTTTTTCTTTGGGATAACTTTTGTCCCATCTTACTATTTTTTTCATTTCATTTTTTTTCTTTTCTATTTTTTTTTATGACAAATGCATATGGTTAAAGCAAATTGATACATGAAAGTGCACCCTTTTTTTCAAATTTTCAATGAATATCCAAAACAAAATTTTTCTCTACCAATGCTTCCCAAAATTTCCCCCACACTTAAATGACACATACTCCTCAACCTAAGCTAGTCAAAGATGCAATTCAAGGTTATTCATGGTTTTCCGCTTAGGGTTGTGATGTGCTAACGATTAGAACAAAGGGGATTAAAAAGCTCAAAAGTGGCTTACAATTATAACATTAGAAATAAAGAATCAAGCAAAACCAAGATTATAATCATAGAAGAGATATAGCACACAATGAACAAAAGTTGTGGTTATAATGTGTAACCACTAATTAAAGCTCAAAGAGTCACAAGGTATTTTGTTCTATCTCTCTTCTATGTTCCATAAAAATTCCTTCAAGAAAGTTTAAAAACAATTTTCCAAGTCAATTCAATAGAACGCCCTAAAACAAAATTCTTGGAAAATCCTTGTTTTTCACCAAATTTCCTATATGTATGATGTGATAGATGCGATTTTAAAAAATTTCCTAGTTCTCTTCCTAATTATCAATAATGCAAAAATGAACATGAACAATTAGGATAAGATTGAACTAGGTACTATACTATTCACATCATCCAATCACAACTTCTATCTATAAAATATATACTAAGAAAAAGATGCAAAAATGCAACATGCAATAACTATGGATGAACTAAGATGTATATATATATACTAGAAGAGAATGCAATGCAACAATCAAAAGCACTCTAAATATCTACAAGAAACATAATAAAACAAAACAAAAACAAAGTGCAAAGTATTCGGAAAAGAAAGTTTACGCCCCCAAAAATGCTGAATCCTCCCCCACACTTAAGCATTGCACGGTCCTCCATGCACGAACACGATCCAGGGAGAATGAAGCTTTATGTTCCTCCACCTTCAGCTGGCGAATGCAGGGACTTGGGTTGTGTGGAAATTGCCAAGTCCAATTTATTCTCGGAATCTCCATCCACGATTTCCTCCTCCTCTCCTGGCTCCTTGCCTCCACATCTCATCCTCAAAAAAGAATGAATAATGTATAATTAGAAATCATAGGGTAAGTAGCACAAAAAGGTAAAGGAAAGAGTAAATAAGCATCTAATTGAGGAATTTTGCATAGTGGTGTGGTATGATAGAAAGATGAGCCATGTGTGTATTCCAATTATGTGCGCGGTTAGAATACACACAACGGCCGGTTAAAATGGCATCCACACAATCGAAAAGTAAGAATGAGTTCCTCAATTAAATGTCCTAAGATGCAAGTAATGGATGAGCATCAATTAAACACAAGCAAGCCTAGGCAATTCCAACAAGAGTGAATTGAATTTAGGAAATATTGGATATTGAAGGTGTGCAAGTGAAAGAGCAAAATTGATATAAAATAGCACAACGAACAATAATCAATGCAATGAAGAAAAGAAAATTACTTATTCATCCTTAGAAAAAATCAAATAATCACATGGTTAAGGTTCTTGCTACAAAAAGGTGACAAACTTGATAGAATCAAGTTAAGTCAACTCAAACAAATGCAAAACATTAACACGAAACAATGACCTTGTGATGTGATTATATTGACTCAAAAACCATGATGAACAAGCAATTCAATTTAATTCACTAAATTCCATGTGCACTCATAAAAGTTCACCTAATATGCAATAAAATGTGAATGTGAAAATCCAATTAGGCGATAGTAATTTAAGGCAAGGTATAAGTGCATTGATGAAGTTCAATCAACAAGCAACCTAATCAATCAACAAGAAAACACTTGAAACTTATTTAATTATTAAGATGAAAAATGAAATGCAAAGAAAACTAAGTAAAACAAGTAGAAAAACATGGAAAAAGCAAGGTGGGGGAGGGATGGAGGGGGTGGGAAGTGCGTTAGGGCTTAATTCAATGAGCAATAAAAATTTTACCCAAAACAGCACCTGTGCGTACGCACAAGCATGCGTGCGTACTCACACGACATGAAAACAGGGGAGGTGTGCGAGTGCTCCGGACAGAACAGGGATATAGAGGTGTGCGCATGGACAAGCTTGTGCGCACGCACATAATACTCTTTTTTTTTTAATTGATTGGGAATGGTTCATGTGTGCCTGCGCACACAGGTCCGTGTGCACACACAGAAGCAAGAAGGGTTGCGGTGCAGGCGCACAAGCTGTGCTAATGCTCCCACCAGAGGGGCTGCAAGCTTGCGTTCAGACGCACAATGCTGTGTGCTCGCACAGAGTGGCGAAAAGATGGTATGTGTGCGTACGCACGAGCAGGTGCGCACGCACAGGTCGCGAAAACAGGGATGCGCCCATGTACAAGCTGTGCTGGCACTGCGAGCAGAGGGCGATACAAAGAGTGTGTGGGCACACAGGCTTGTGTGCTCGCACAGGTCGCGAAACTCATAGTTGTGTTCGCATGCACAACAGCGTGCGTACGCACAGATGGCCTATTTTAAAAAATTTTTTCTTTCAAAAACTAAGGTACCAAGCCTTAGTACAATCAAAATCTCAAACCCAAACATTCAAATCTTCACCAAATCATGATCCATACAAAAATCAACCTATCTAAACTCAAAATTGAACTAATCCTAGGCTAACTAAGACAAGCAAACATGCAATAAAGTAAGACTATAAATAAAGAGAAAGGGTAAGAAAGATGTTACCATGGTAGGGTGTGTAACATCCCTTCCAGCAAAATACCTTGCTCAAGTCAGGATATTTCTACTAGAAAGAACGTTACGTGACCTTTTCTAATATTAACTACTTAGTTACTGACCCTTTGTATCGATTTCGCGTTTCAGTTTTAAGAAAATACCGGAAAAATTTTTGTTTTTATCATTAAAGACATGTATCAAGGATAAACATGACAAGTAATAATAACAATCACATAAGTATTGTTAATAGTAATTCTTATACATAAGAAGTCATATAAACCCAAATACAACACCTACCCCTCTGTTAAAATAAAACCTCAAAGGACAAGAGCGAGGGGACTCTATCAAAGCAATTAAAACCGTAAAGAAAACCTACTAATCGCTCGCAGCTTCAAATTGCGTCTTCAAACCTGTGTCACTGAAAAGGTGGAAAATTTGGGGGTGAGAACCAAACCACATGTTCTCAGTAGAGGTCGAGAATGCCGTGAAAGTAAAGAATAAAGCGCAAATAGTTAATTTCATTCAGAGACATCTAAAAGAAAATTAACCTTCTTTAAAAGCATTAGTTAATTATTCAAAATTCTAGAACCATATTTTCTTTATAAAACTCTTAAAAATTTCCTAGACTGTATGAATGACCAACCTATTCCAAGCATAGGTTCATTAAGTCTATGCTGAACCAGTTTGATTTTTCATACTTTACTAGACGATATCATAAAAGAAGTTACCTACGCAGTATAAATGATCATCCTGCTCCAAGCATAGGTTCATTAAGTCTATGCTGAACCAGTCAGATACTTTATACAAAACTAGACCTCAAATGTACCAGTCACGGCCTTAGGCCCAAACAACTCAATCAACACCCATTTCACCACAATCCAGCCAATCAGTTACAAACACAAGTAATGAGGTTCAAACACAATCAAGAGTAATTACATCAAGTATAGCAACTAGCAGTTAAACAGAATTATTCACTTAGGCAAACCAATTACAATATACACACCCAAACAATATCACATAGATGCATATGATGCATGTCTAGTCCTAGTGCAGGCCATGAGCTCATGTGTCGGTTAGCACCTGCCTTCCCGACATTTATCTGGTCACGAGTTCACGATTTCCCGGATACGATTTTTCAGTCAAATAAATGCGCATATAATTATTAGCAGCTCTATTGAGACAGCCTCTACTTTCTACTCGTAGGAAACATATACTCTTGGGAACAGAAAATTACTCTTGGGTTGCCTCAGTGCAACAAACAAATAAACAAACATCTCTTGGGTTGCATTAAGCAACAAACAAATAAATAATATATCTTGGGTTGCATTAAGCAACAAATATATATATAATATCTCTTGGGTTGCCGCAAGCAACAAACAAACATCTCTTGGGTTGCCGCAAGAAACAAACAAACATCTCTTAGGTTGCTTCAAGCAACAAACAAATAAATAAATATCTCTTGGGTTGCCTCAAGCAACAAACAAATAAACAAATATCTCTTGGGTTGCCTCAAGCAACAGATAATCATACAATAAGTACTTTACTCTTTCCTTTTTCTTTCTTAATTGCAATGACGCAAGCGGGACAAGACCCACGCCCTTGCCAACAATCCCGTATACCAAATAATATTTTCTTAAAAGAATCATTGAAGTTATTATCATTAAATAAGCCTTAAATATTGATTTTGATTAAGTCCTTGTACTTTTATAAAAATTTGGACATAATCTCCTTTAAAAATAGGACTTAGCCACCCTTACGAGTTCCTTCTTTCTCAACATTTTATCAGCCTCTTTCAGCAGTTGCCACAACAATATATATTCTCAAAAACATTTGATAATAGTATAGAAAATCTATTTCTCAAATTCCATATCAAAAATAATTGCCAACACAACCTGGCAGCCTGATTTCCATTTTGTTTTTAAAATATCAAATGAATTCGGAATCACACAAACTTTATATCCATGCGACCGTCTCGGATTAAGCTTTCTATTAAACTAAAAATCATAATTTTTCACTGACTCTAGCTTCGGGAATATAAGCAAAACTGTGACTGCTCTGCAGTGTTTTAAAACCAGAAGACAGCAGCAGCATACAACATTCGAAATTTCATATAAAATCCAAATTAAATCCAAATACCTTCAAAATTAATGTGGTTAAACATAACTCATCCAAATTTCTTTTCCAATTGGTTCCAGGGTCATACCATTTTTAATGAAGAAGTAACATAGCTTCGAAATTAGATAATTCTCTGCAGAATTCTGTTTTACAAATCACTGAACACAACCTCTTCCTAGTCCCATAACTCACTTATTAAAACATGAAAAACCCTGAAATTTAAATCACATATGCTAAACAAACTTAATTTTCACCTCCAATTGGTTGCATCTCAATATCTATCCAGGATCAAAAGTTATAAACTCCCAAAGTTACTAATTTAAGAAAACAGAATCTGGCTTTTTCTGCATAATGCATCATCCTTCAAAAATTCATATCTTTAAAACTACAAGTCCAATTGTTCTGAAATTTTACAGCATTAAAATAATAGAAATAAAGTTTTATTTAAAATTGGTTCTATTTCAAAATTCAAACTGAAGAATTTCCAATAGAGGAATCAAGTTGCTGCTGTGTTAAACGTTCTGCAGAAAACCAGATTTGACATCCCCAATTCAAAAATTTACCATAAATCATAAACTTAATGAAAAAGTCTCAAATTCACCAGTCCAACTCCCTATATTCCCAAGCTTAATTTAGACTTAGTCCCACACAAATCCGATCATCATAGAATTAGTTATAGATTTTCAAAGTTTCTAATTTCATTTAAAGTAGTGCAGAAAATCAGATTCACGACTTAACTTTGAAAAATCATAACTAATGTTCCAGTTAATATGAAACCTTCAAAATTAAATCTCAACAATCACACTTAATATAATTTACTTAACATTTAAATTCTCATCATTTTAGTCACTATAGAGCCACTGATTCACTTTCAAAGTTGCTGTTTAATTTCAAGAGAACCTGATTTTCAGTAAACCATTTTGTATTCAAAATCCAACCCTTCAATACCCCTCAAAACCAATTCCAAATCAACCACCAACCAAGTTCATTAACATTACAATATACCAAATAACAGCTCAACGGTAAAAATCCAACATAACCCATTAAAATTCAGAAATTCTCAACAATTAGACATCAAACAATTCCCAATCCACATAATCAATCAATATCACTAATCAACAATTCCAAATCACAATCTCAACCATTCCAATCACAATTTCAGCCACAATTCAATATTCACATAATCAATCAATTACTCATAGTTATTAAATCTATTTGCAATTATTCAATAAACCTTGTAGGCATTCTTAAATTGAAATCGTTTAAACCCCCTACCTCAATTAGTCGAAACCGTCGAATTTAAACGCAATGATGCCCTTCTTTTTTCCAGTTTTACAATAGCCAGTGCGGCCGGAATAGTAGCAGTAGCCTCAGTTCTTCTGGGGAAGCAACAACAATAACATCGATGGTCCCGGATAAGGACAGCAATACCGAACAAAGACAGTAATGATTGGAAGCTAGGGAAGATCAAGAAAACAATGCATGTTATGGTCAAGGCAGCAGCAAACCAAATAATGGCAACAAAACATAACTCAATGCTACCAGGGAAAAGCAGAATAGAACAGCAATGGCAGAGTAACCTACGATGAACATGAAGCATGGAGGCGATGGAAACAACGGCAACGGCGGCGGACCTTCGGTGGCGGCTTAGCAGTAACAACAGAGATCAGACGCGACAGAGCGGGTGGCGCAGGCAGCATCTTCTTTCTCCCCTACGAGCTTCCTTCCTCACGCATCTCTTCTCCCTCGCGACAGTAATGACATGACAGCAGCGGCGGTGTGATGGGTTTGGTGGAGGCACAACGATGGTGACGTGAAAGTGCAGCTTCGACAGTGATGAAGGCACGACGGAGGCACAGCGGTGCTACCCTTCACGCACAAGCTCTCCCTCTCCTCGCGTTCGTTCTCTGCTCTCCTCTGGTACACGACGGCAGCGGTGCTACTCGAAGCTCCATGGACGGCGGTGACAGAAGCAAAGCACGACAGTGAAGCTTGGAAATGGCAGTGACAGACGCAGTGGTGTGCAGTGTTGGCGGAACGGCGATGGGGCAGTAACTTGGCGGCAACGTGCGTGACAGCGTCTCCCTCCTCTCCTTCCCTGGATCACAATCTGATTTCTTTTCTCTCCTTGACTGATTTTCCTTTCCATTTCTATGTTAGGTTTAAGAAGAAAGGGGGTGGGACTGCATGTTTCAGAGGCTGAAGAAAGGGGTAAATGAGGGTTATGTTTTCCCAATTTGGGAATTAGGATAAAATTAGGATTTTTATAAAGGAATAAGGATAAATATAAATATATATTTTGATAAAATTGAAGGATAAAATAATTTTAAAATCAAATATATTCTATTAAAAACATCTAAGAACATTATTTATTAACATATTATTAAGTTCAATTAATTATTTTTAATTTAAATTATAAAATAAATATATTAATCACATTTTTATAAAATATAGTTTAAACTCAATACTAATTATTTAAATTAAATGATATAACTTTTTATTATTTTTCTATCACCGAAATTTTAATTTCAATTTACAAAATATCTAATTATAATAAAATTACTTAAACTTAAAGTATTTATAAAAATCCATTTAATCATTCCTAATAAATTAATCTCTAGGAGCTCAAACTAATAAAATAAACCATAATTTATCCATAATAGAAATTATTTAAATTAAATTATATAATTTTCAAAATATATAAAATAACCAACTATAAAAATTTACACAAGAATATTAATTGAATTAACTCCAAATATTAGTAAACTAATTTAATTATTCTCAATTGATTAATTTATAAAATAAGATATCAAATCAATAAAATAAATTGTAACCTTTTCAGAATAAAAGTTACTTAAATTAAATTATACAATTCTTTCTTATTTTTCAATTACTAAAATTATACAAAATATTCTATTATAATAAGATTACTTAAAAATATTAATTGATTCAAAATAAAACTATCTCCAAATCTATTTAATTATTTCTAACAAAATAATTTCTAAAATTACAAAATTTAAACTTAACAAGATAAAATCACAATTTATTTATATTTAGATTTTCAAAAATGCGAGATGTTACAGGGTGTCTCCCACCTAGCACTTTGGTTTATAGTCCTTAAGTTGGACTTATTTAGGAGACTCTTGCTAGTGTGGCTTGTGTTTCCACTCCTCCTTGAACCTTCATCCAAGCTTGCACTTTATAGGTCCTCCGGGATCCCATGTTCTAGTTTCCCGTCCTCCTTCTTATTGATCTTCATGCTTCAAGCCGGATGGATAAACTCTCAAATGACCCTTGTAGCCACCCAACACTCTCTAGAAATTACCCAATTGTGCTTCACACCATGCTTGAACTCCAAGTCTTGAATGGATTTTCTTGAAGAATCTTGGATTCACTTGGAAACCAACATTCCTTTCTCTACCATTCACCAACCCAAGAAAGATCTTGAGTTGGTAGTCCGTTTCCAAGATAGCATATTGGTGGGGGCCAATAAAGCTCATAGGTGAAATTGTCACCCACTCAATGTGCTCTTAGTTGTCAACTCCTTTCTTACCAACCTCTTCCTCCTTTTCCCCATCACTCACATCATAACAAGGAGGTTTTGAGAAGTCTACCTCCATGTCTTTCTCAAACTCAATGGGAAGAGGCTCATTAGGGTCATAAGGGGATTGACCAAGGAGGACAAAAAATCATTAATAATGGAATCCTCATCTTGATTAATCTCCCTCAATCCCCCCCTTTTCTACTCCGGTTCACATACTTCCCTTTCTCCTTCTTGTTTGATGTCATGCTCTAACCCTTCCTCTTTTCCTTGTGGCTCCGTGCTCTCCTCTTCTCTACGCCCTTCAATTGTTTCCTCACATCCTCTAAAAGGAGTATCTTGATCGGATGGACGTAGAAGAACCAAGCGGTTCACCACTTTGGCTATGGTAGCCACCAATTGCCCTTGTGTCCTTCAGAATCCTTCTTGCTCTTGGAGAAAGGCTTGAAGGTCTTGTGGCTCTTGGACCAAGGGTGGGAAAACTTCACATTGTAGTAAAAGAGGAGTTTCATTATTTGGTAGGGAGGTTGTATATGTGGGAGGTGATTCATGTTGGTAGGTGTTTTGAGGTGGTATGTGAGAAGGTGGATGATAGTATTGGTGGGGTGGTTGAAAATATGGTGATTGAGGGTATATTGAGGGTATGAACTATAGTCATATGGTGGTGAAGGTATGTAATCATTTTGAAATCCACCATATCCTTGATTTGGGTATGCATATTGGGAAGGGTATGGTTCATTGTAGTATAAAAGAAGTTGCTCCTTCCAAAATTTATGCTCCATTCCCATGATGCAATCCAAAATTGAAGTTATCAAACCCTACAAAATGATCACAACCAAACTCCAAACCAAGAGGGTGATAACTCATAGAGAAAATAGAAAATAAAAACTAAAGACATCAATTAACAAAAGAAACAAACAAATCAAAAGTATCTATTCACACTATGGACATATTTACAACAACCAAAATATAGCACTCACGACGCTATAGCTCCCCGGCAACGGCGCCAAAATTTGACATAGACGAAATTGTGGGTTAGGATTTTCTCTAAATAGATCTTCATTGCAAGTATAGCTCCGAACCAACAATTGGTGAATAGTCAAATTATTATTCTAGAGATTTTCACAATTCAAAGCAAATATAACTGAGAGTATTTAGACTCCTGGGTCGTTCTCCCTAGGAACTAATGCCGATGAGCACATACAATTTTTGGTTGTGGGAGGCAAGGAGGTTTCAATGATTGAAGTAAACAAATAAAAAAAATGAAAGAACAAGACAAAATTGCAATTAATAAACTAATAAAGGAATAAAAGAACTATGTATGTAATATAAACAAGTAATGCTATAAAGTGATGGAAAAGTGGTTCAAAACATAAATGAAACCTTGACTTGGGATGAGTTATGGAATCCCTTCCTTGCCATAACCACAACTATGATAATTATGATGAATTAATCTCACTAAGTCAACCCTTAACATCGAAGGATAGGTCAAATGAGCATAATTGTCATTAATCCACAAATCCCTAACTAACTTACCAAATTAATTGGTAAAAGGGTAGTGTTAGTGGAAACAATAACAACTAACAACCCAAGAATTATCACTAAATATTGGACATTATGGCTCTAGTAATCCATACACTCATTTTCCCAAGCCAATGGGTGGAAATCTACCCCATAATTAAAATTGGCATTTCATCAAACACCTAATAGGCATAATCATAAAATATGGAAAAATTGGGAAAATGATGAAAGCTATAAATCACGAATAATCAAAATCAATAAAAGTAACTCAAACAAACATATAATAAGCATCAAACATCAAATTCATGAACTCAAACTCAAAATTGCAAAACCATGTATATATTGACAAGAGAAATGAAAATGCAAGAAAGTGTAGAACAAGTATTGTAATAAAAGAGAAATTAAAGAAATACTTACAATGAGATAGCAAAATCCAAGACCAAAATTGACTATAAAATGCTACATTGAAGATGGAAATGAAACCCTAAGAGAGAAATTCTACACTACTCCTACTCCTACTCCTATGGAAGCTTCCTAAAACTAATCTAAGCTAATAAAACCTAATGTCTTGATATGTGGTGTTGCTCCCTTCAAATAGCCTTTGATTTCAGCATCCAAGCCTTCAGAAATGGGGCAAAAGAGCTCCAAAATCATGAGTCACGTGCGTTTTTAATGAAGGCACGCATTGGTACCTGTGCGTGCGCATGTGTGCGCACGCACACTTTGCCGAAATCTCTTCCTGTGCGTATGCACAAGAAGTTGTGTGCACGCACACTAGGCGATGCTCGAATGGATACGCTACGCGCACGATGCGGCTCACGCGCTTGTGTGGCTCTGCTCTGATGGTTGTGCATACGCACGCAGGTCTGTGCGTATGCACACATCACTGTGCCCTTCTCCTTTGATTCTTCATGTTTCCTCCACTTTGCATGCTCTTCTTTCATTCTCTCCAAGCCATTCCTACCTTATACATCTGAAATCACTCATAAACAGCATCAAGGCATCGAATGGAGGGAAAATGGGATAAAATTAATCAATTTAGGCCCAAAAGAGCATGTTTTCATAATCAAGCACAAATTAGGAGGAAAGTTCAAAAGCATGCTATTTAATGGAATAAATACAAGTTTATATGATGAAATCCATTCAATTTCAACCAAAAATCATCATCAAATATGGATTCATCAGGCATCTCCTGATCAGTTGCTTGTATCTTTCCCTTGCTTTGTAGAGGGATTCATCTTCTCTCTGTCCGAAGGGTTGAACTTCCATTCTGATTTCGCTCATTCTTTAAGGGGGAAAAAATTTAGCCAGAAAAGTATTAACCAGCTTTTCCCAAGAGTCTAAGCTCTCTTTTGGTTGAGAATCCAACCATATCTTAGCTCTGTCTCTTACAGCAAAGGGAAAGAGCATAAATTTGTAGACTTTAGGATTTACTCCATTGGTCTTTACAGTATCACAGATCTGCAAGAATTCAGCTAATAACTGACGTGGATCTTCCATTGGAAGTTCGTGGAACTTACAATTCTATTGCAGAAGAGAGACTAACTGAGGCTTAAGCTCAAAATTGTTAGCTCCAATGGCAAGTACAGAGATACTTCTGCCATAAAAGTCAGAGGTAGGCATGGTGAAGTCACCAAGAAACTTTCTTGCATCTCCCTCAGGTTCAGCCATGTCTTCTATCTCTTGTTCAAAATTTTCTGAAAGGTTTCTTTCAGAGTGTTGTGCCTTAGCTTGTTGTAAGCTCCTCCTTAAAGTCCTTTCAGGTTCAGGATCAAGATTAAAGAGGGGTTCTTTATCCCTGTTCATGGTCATAAACATGAAAAGAAGAAAAGAAAGAAAGGAAAATTCCATGTATGATTTGAGTATAGAAGGCTCTTAGTGATATGTGAAGAAAGAAGAGGAAGAAAGAAAGGTGAAGATGGAAGATGAGAGAGGATTAGAATTCGAATAAATAGAAGTAAATAGGAGAAGAATTAGAAATAGAAAAGATGAACAAGAATTAAAATATTTTTGTTTTTATTTTATTTATTAATTAATTTCAAAAATAAGGTTAATAAATTAAAAGAATTGAAAATTAGTTAGTGAATTTTTGAAAAAGAGGAGAGAGAAATAGGAGGAAATTTTCAAAAATTAAGAGAGAGAAGAATTAGTTAGGAAGTTTTGAAAAAGAAGAAAGAGAAAACAACTAACTAATTAAGAAAATATTTGAAAACAAAAATAAGATAAAAGATTACAAAAGATTTGAATTTAAAATTTGAAATTAAAAAAGATAAAAAAAGTTAAGATGAGAAATTAAAAATATTTGAAAAAGATTTTAAAAACTTGAAATTAGAAAAGATAAGATAAGAAACAAAAAAGATTTGGAAAAGATTTGGAAAAGATAAGATTTGAAATTTGATTTTGAAAAAGATTTTATTTTAAAGTTTGAATTTTAAAATTTTAAATTTTAAAATTTTGAAAATTTAAATTTGAATTTTGAAATTTGAAATTTGAATTTTAAATTTTGAAATTTTGAAATAAGATAAGATAAGATTTTGAAAAAGATAAGATTTTTTTTTTTTTAAAAGATATGATTTTGAAAAGATTTGATTTTTGAAATTTGAAAGTAAGATAAGATAAGATAAAAATTTTGAAATTAAAATCTGAATTTTTAATTATGATTTTCAAAAATTAACTTAAAAGATAAGAAAAGATATTTTTTTGATTTTTTTGAATTTAATGAAGAAAGGAAAAAACAAGTAAAGACACAAAACATAAAAATTTTTAGATCAAAAGCACCTAATTTTCGAAAATTTAAAGAAAAACACAAAGGTACACCAAACTTAAAAATTTTAAGATCAAAACAAAAAGAAAACACAAGAACACTTTGAAGATTAAGAAGAACACCAAGAATAAAACTCAAAAAATTTAAAGAACACAAGAACATGCAAAAGACACCAAACTTAAAATTTTTGAAAACCAAACACAAAATTTTCGAAAAATTCAAAGAAAAACACAAGAAGACACCAAACTTAAAGATTGACACAAGATTTGAACACAGAAATTATTTTTGAAAATTTTTAGAAAGAAAGACTCAAAGAAATTGAAAAATTCAACAAGAACAAAAACAAAAGACTCAAACCAGAAACAAAGATTAAACAAAGAAAATAAAGAAGAAGAAAATAAAAATAAAAGCTAACAAAATTAAAGATAATACCTGATCTAGGGAAGAAGATAATCTGTCAGTTGTCCAAACTCGAACAATCCCCAGTAACGGCGCCAAAAACTTGGTGCACGAATCCCCACTCTTCGTTCAACTGTACCAGCAAGTGCACTGGGTCGTCCAAGTAATACCTGAGTGAGTCAGGATCGATCCCACAAAGATTGTGGTTTGAAGCAAGCTATGATTATCTTGCAGGTCTTAGTCAGGCGAATTAAGAAGTTGTTGGTTTCAATTTGGTTAAAAGCATAAAAGAAACAGTGTATAAAATACTTTGTGAATTTGAGTGGAATCAGTAATAGGAAGATGGTTAAGGATTGGAGTTACTTTGTCTTTTTGAATTAACTCTGGTCTTAATGTCTCCTTCAATTGTGAATGATTTCTTCTATGGTAGGCTGTATGTGATCGACGCCATATGGCCACGGTCATCAATCTCCTCTGCTTAAGATCAAAGCCGTATGGCCACGGTTATTCAATCTGAACGAAGGTGAAGCTCTAGCAGTTCATTATCTTTGGTGATCCTATTCAAAACGCCACAGACAAGGTCAAATCTTTCGAATCAGAGAATGCTGCTGATGAACCACTATTTTATGGCTTATCTTGTGCTCAATTGAGTGGTTTTTATCAATTTTTTTCTCACTTATTCATATAATTTGCATGATTTTATAATTCCTTCCTAATTCTGTGATATAGTTGAAAACATGTTTCCTGGGCCTTTAAACTGTCAATTTTAATTATCCTTTATTAACATTCGATGCCGTGATCTGTGTGTTAATATTTTCAGGCTTTATAGGGCAGGAACGGCTTAGAGGATAGAAAGGAAACGTGCAAAAGTTGAAGGAACGCGAGAAAATGAAGTTTTGAGAAGCTGGCAGCGACGCGCACGCATGGGCGACACGTACGCGTGCCTAGTGCAGAGGACAAGCGATGCGTACGCGTGACTGACGCGTATGCGTGACAAGGAATTTTGCCAAATGACGCGCACACGTGACCGACGCGTACGCGTGACATGGGCCACGTGCAAAAACTTGCAGAAAGCACAGGGAGCGATTTCTGGGTTCCTTTTTAGCCCAGTTCCAAGCCCGAGAACATAGAATAGAGGCTGCAGAATGGGGGAATCACAGATCATTCATTCATACAATTTTCATTCATCAATTCATTCACATAATCTTAGGTTTTAGATGTAGTTTCCTAGAGAGAGAGGCTCTCTCCTCTCTCTAGGTTTTAGGATTCTTAGGTTTAGCTATTTTCATTATTAGATTCTTACTCTATTTCAATTTAGTTTTCTTCTATTCCTATTAGTTCTAGAACTTTAGTTTATCTATTTCTCTTGTTAGTTTGTTTATTTCCCCAATTTAACTTATGAACCCTTTATGTTAGATTCAATTTCCTATTTAATGCAATTTGAGGTATTTCATGTTTATTGCTCTTACTTTAATTGTTATCATTGATGCTTGCAATTGTTGGTTTTAGATTTTACATCCCCTATTACTTTTTTATGTTTTTATGTTATGCCTTCCAAGTGTTTGTTAAAATGCTTGGGAGGGTTTTAAGTTAGATTTCTATGTTCTTGGCTTTGGTTGAGTAATTGGAGACTCTTGAGTTATCAAACTCCTTTGTTGACTGATAATTGAAAGTTGCTGGTTGATTTGGATCCCTCTAAAGCTAGTCTTTCCTTAGGAGTTGACTAGGACTTGAGGAATCAAATTGATTTGTCCACTTGACTCTCCTTCACAGTTAGAGGTTAACTAAGTGGGAGCAATGAACAATTCTCATCACAATTGATAAGGATAGCTAAGATAGGACTTCTAATTCTCATACCTTGCCAAGAGCTTTTCTAGTTGTTAATTTACCTTCTTGCCATTTTATTTCCTTGTTCCTTATTTCAAAAACCCAAAAATATAATTTTCCACAACCAATAATAAACTACACTTCCCTGCAATTCCTTGAGAGACGACCCGAGGTTTAAATACTTTGGTTTATTTTTAATGGGTTTGCTTAAGTGACAAACAAGTTTTTGTATGAAAGGATTCTTTGTTGGTTTAGAAACTATACTAGCAACGAGAATTTATTGTGAATTCTTTACTAGAAAAAATCCGATCGTCAAAATGGCGCCGTTGCCGGAGAATTGCAAACGTCTTCCTTATTATTGGTTATTGTGAACACTGTGAATAATTTTTGCTTTTTCGTTTCTTTGTTAGTGTTTATAGTTTTAGGAGTTTATTTTCATTAATTTTTATTAGTTTTTATTTCTTTTATTACTATGAATTCTCACCTCTTTGGATATGAGTTTGGTTACAATCATGTTGTAGGTAGAGGAGATTACAATGCGAGCTTGGATCAAGGATGGAACAATCAAAGATGGAAGGAGTCGCAAGGATTTGATCAACTCTATTGGCAGCAACCACCTCCAAGGTATTATCAACAACCATTCTATGATACTTACCAAGACAATGGTTATGGACCTCTTCGTGACAATCAACACCCACCTCAATATACCTATGAACCTGATTTATGAAAATTGTCGTGTCGGTATAGAATTTCACACAAAATGAATGAATTCTCGTTGCAAGTATAGTTCTACACCAACAAACAATCCTCTCAATAAAAAATATTGGTTGTCACAAGTACAAATCCCAATAGAAATAACCGAAGTATTCAAACCTCGGGTCGTCTCACGAGGAGTTGCAATGAAATGATCAATCATTGGCTATGAGGATGCAAGGGGGTTTTTTTTGTTGATAATAGGGGCAACAAAATTAAATGACAATAAAGTAAAATGAGCAAGTAATTAAATAGGACAAGTAAATAAGAGAAAGCAATTAATAAAGAGAGACATTCATGGCAAGTGTTGAGAATATAGGCTTTCTATCCTAGTCATGCAATGATTAATTCATCTTATTTAGTCAACTCCAACAAATAGGGAGAAAGTCAAACAAGACTAATCAATCATACCACAATAATAACAAGAATTTATCTTATTACGTCATCTCCAACATTGGAGGAAGGTATCATATTATCTTCCATGAGAGAAAGTCTAACAAGACTAGCTAATCTCAATCCAAAAGTCCTAATCAACTCACTAATTAACTTAGCAAAAGATTAGCGTCAATGGAAACAATATTCCAAAAGTCCTAATCAACTTACTAATTTAATTAGCAAAAGATTAGCGTCAATGGAAACAATATTAGCTAACAACTCTAGATCACCAAATAAGTTGGGTTTTCATGACTCAAGATTGCCCAATTACTCTTTCCAAGCCAAGAATGCTCAAAATCTACTCTAAAGCCCAACCAAGCATTTTATCAAACACTTGGTGGGTAACAAAGGAAAGCATGGTAAATGACAAGAAATAGTAAAATCTACCAACTACAAATTGCAAGAAAGTAAATCAACAATCAAGATCAACATAAGAGAGCATGAAAATATAAAATTGTATTAAGAAAATTAAGATCCAACAATGGTTCATCAACATAAAAGTAACAAAACAAGGGAAATGAACAAGTAAAACTAGAAGAACAAAGATGTAATACAAGAAATTAAGAAGGAAAACTATATCAAAACAAGAATTAAAAGTTGGATTTAAGAAAATTAAACCTAAACTACCCTAAAATCTAGAGAGAGGTGAGAGCCTCTCTCTCTAGAATTCTATCCTAAAACATGATGAAAACTAAACTATGACTACTTCCTTGGTTTCAATAGCATCAGAAATGGGTTGGATTGGGCCCAAAAATGAGCTGCAAAATCGCTGGGGGCGATTTCATTAAAGTGGACCCACGGCAGATATATGACAAATTTTACATCATTGCGAAGCCCCAGATGTTAGCCTTTCAACGCAACTAGAACCGCCTCATTTGGACCTCTGTAGCTCAAGTTATGGTCGATTGAGTGTGAAGAGGTTAGGCTTGACAGCTTTACGGTTCTTTCATTTCTTCATGAGTTCTCCCACTTTGCATGCTTTTCTTCTCACTTCTTCCATCCAATACTTGCCTTATGAACCTGAAATTACTCAAAAAACATATCAAGGCATCGAATGGAATTAAAGTGAATTAAAATCACCAATTTTAGGGCCTAAAAAGCATGTTTTCACATTTAAGCACAAATCAAGGGAGAATTGCAAAACCATGCTATTTCATTAAATAAATGTGAGAAAAGTTGATAAAATCCCCCAAAATAAGCACAAGATAAACCACAAAATCGGGGTTTATCAGAACCCCCTTCTCAACATAGCTTTGGACCACTATACTCACGAGCCCCTTTCTGTCATTTACCTCCATATGACCCAAACCATTATCCATCATCCCAATCACCATACGAACCATACATAGAACCACCACAACTCCAAAATAATTACTCTCAAGAACCACCTTCCTACTATGAACCCTTTATCCAAAATAATGAACCCTTCTATGAACACCCACTGGATAGCAACACCCTTAGTGTTATTCGCCAAGGGCAATTACAGCTTCAGACCACACTTACTTCTAATCTCACTAGTCTCACCTCTACTCTCCAAACCCTTATATCCCATATGGATGCATCAATCCAAGAACAACATGATCCCAATCATGCTATTCACACGGAACAAGAGAGAAGGGATTGGCTTGAAGATGAAGGAGTATCTGCAAAACTGGTGAGGGAAGACATCAATGAGGAGTTCGATTTTGTATTAGAGTAATTGGAGGAAGCCATAATTATCGAAGAAGAAGAAGTGCTTGAAGACCTAGGAGATGCTGAACCTCCATGGGAATCGAGAGTTGTAGAAAATTCCACCAAAAAGTTTGATTGGTATGAGAGGACAAAGGAGGTTTTGAATGGTAAGAAGGTAAGAAATTAAATGACAAGAAAAGTAAATCAAACAAGTAACTAAAGAAGGCAATTAATAAAGAGAGACATTCATGGCAAGGTTTGAGATCATAGGCTTTCTATCCTAGTCATACAATGATTAATTCATCTTATTTAGTCAAATCCAATAAATGGAAGAAAGTATCATATTATCTTCACATAGGGAGAATGTCAAACAAGACTAATCAATCATATCACAATAATAACAAGAATCTATCTCATTTCGTCATCCCCAACATTGGAAGAAGGTATAAGTTATCTTCCATGAGAGAAAGTCAAACAAGACTAGTTAATCTCAAATCAAAATTCTTAATCAACTCACTAATTGAATTAGCAAAAGATTAGTGTCATTGAAAATGATATTAACTAACAACTCTAGATCACCAACATAGGTTGGGTGTTCATGTCTCAAGATTGCCTAATTACTCTTTCCAAGCCAAGAAAGCTCAAAGTTTACTCTAAAGCCCAACCAAGCATTTTGTCAAACACTTGGTGGGTACAAATAGAAAGCATGGTAAAAGTGTAAGAATAATAAATCTACCAACTATCAATTGCAAGAAAAGTAAATTCACAACTCAAATCAACAATTAAAAGAACATCAAACATAAATTTCATAAAAGAGATCCAAATCCATCAAGAGTTCATCATTACAAAAGAAACATAAAAGAGAAATTAACATGAGGACTAAGAGAATCAAGTAGTAGGAACAAGAAATCATAAAGGAAACAAGATGAAAAGATGAGATTGAACCTAGATCTAGAAGAGATTAACCTAACCTAATTCTAGAGAGAAGAGGGAGCTTCTCTCTCTAGAAACTAACCTACATGATGCTAATGCTACAAACAATTGCTCCCCCCTTGCCCAAGCTTGAATTCTACATGAAATAACATCAGAAATGAGTTGGTTTGGGCCCAAAGTGCTTCAGAAATCGTTGGGGGCGATTTCACTTTAGTGGGCCACGAGCAGCATCGGCGCGCACGCATACATGGCGCGTGCGCGCCCCTATACACGAAACAACATATGGCAAATTTTATATCATTTTAAAGCCCCGGATGTTAGCTTTCCAACGCAACTAAAATTGTCTCATTTGGACCTTTGTAGCTCAAGTTATGGTCGTTTGAGTGCGAAGAGGTCAGACTTGACAGCTTTACGGTTCCTTCATTTCTTCATGAGTTCTCCCACTTTGCATGCTTTTCTCCTCACTTCTTCCATCCAACACTTGCCTTATGAACTTGAAATCACTCAACAAACATATTAAGGCATTGAATGGAATTAAAGTGAATTAAAATCACCAATTTTAGGGCCTAAAAAGTATGTTTTCACATTTAAGCACAAATCAAGGGAGAATTGCAAAACCATGCTATTTCATTGAATAAATATGGAAAAAGGTGATAAAATCCCCCAAATTAAGCACAAGATAAACCACAAAATTGGGGTTTATCAAATCTCCCCACACTTAAACCAAGCATGTCCTCATGTTATAAATAAAGAAGGACAAGAAAAGGGGTATGAACATTTATTCAATGCAAATAAACTATATGCATCTATCTATATGAATGTAACTAAATGCAATATGACTCTATCTACTTGGTTAAAAGCAAATCAATCTCCAAGAGCATGTATGAATAAGTTGGGCTAAGATCATATGATGATTCATGAATCCTACCAATCCAAATATCAAAATGAAGTTCAAATAGACTTGCAAGAAGAAAGTTCATGAAAGCCGAGAACAAGGAATTGAGCATCGAACCCTCACCGGAAGTGTATCCGCTCTAGTCGCTCTAGGTATAGGGTCGATCACTCGATTCTCTTCTAATCATGCTTTTAATGATTTGTTTTTCATCTAACAATCAATAATTATTCAATGCATGCACACATTCATCATGAGGACTTATTCATAGGTTGTAATGGGGCTAGGGTCAAGGTAGGATGCATATGGTCAAGTGAGCTTGAGATTTGTATCTTTGATTAGCCTAAGCTCTCACCAAACACATATAACAACCTATACAATTCTAATACACAACCTAGCTACCCATGATTCCCACTTTTTCATATACTCATGCATTCTTTTTAATTCACATTTCATATGCATTGATTTTTATTGATCTTTACTTTGGGGCATTTTTGTCCCCTATTTATTGAATTTTTTTTCTTTTATTTTTTTTTGTTTTTTCTACATTTTTTTTTATCATTTTTTTCTTTTTAAAGTATATACAAACATATCAATGCATATGGTTCTACATATAGTGCATGAATATGTACCCAATTCCCAAAAATATAAAAACACACTTTTTTCTCAACCAATGTCCCAAGTTTCCCATACCCAATTGATACACGCCCTCACTAGCCAAAGCTAATCAAAGATCCAAATTAAGGACATTTATTGTTTTTCACTTAGGGGTAGTGATGTGCTAACATTAAGAACAAAAGGGATTAAATAGGCTCAAAATTGGCTAACAACGGTTGATGAAAGGTAAGCTATTTGGGTAAATGAGTTAAATGAAATGATGGCCTCAATCATATAAATGCATGTATACATGGAATAATGGACATATAGAATTAAACAAATCAAAGATTACAATCATAGAAAAAGAATAATGCACACAAGAATGAAAATAAGTGGTTATATGATGTAACCACACAATTGGGCTCAAAACTCACATGCTTGTGTTCTTAACTCAAAAACCATGTTCCAAAATAAATTCTTCAAGCAAGTTCAACAAGAAAAAAAATTTTTCAACTTGGTAGGGTTCCCTAAAAATAGTTTCTTGGAAAAGAGATCATCACCCTAACCAAGTAGTCCTAATAAGAAAGAAGTGGTAAGGTATGTACAAATTTTAACTAACATGCAACCTATCACGCAATGCAACAACTAATCTAACAAAGACAAAAATTAAAAATTGGTGTTGAAAAAGGAAGTTGTTACCCATGGAGGTCGGTCGGACGACCTCCCCACACTTAGAAATTTGCACCGTCCTCGGCGCATGCAAAAAAGAGCAAGGTGGACGGGTTGCTATAACTGATGAGTTTCTTCAAAGGGTTATGCGGGTGAACTTGTTTGTTGCCCCATTTAGAAGCTTTTTCCTCCCTTTCCTTCTTGGTGGCCAACCTCAAAGGAGAGAAAAAGAAAGAAAATTAAGCCTATAACAAAGACATTAAAGCAAATAAAACATAGGTGGGGGCTAATGCCAAATAAGAGTAAAGTTCTCACTACATGTTAGCTATGCATGTAAGTGAGAAAACAATCCAAGCAAAGGCATATTAACTAATACTTGATGTAAGAACAAGTTAAAGCATGAAGAGCATATTGAGCATCAAGTTCAAATGTAAATTGACACAAACAAGATTAGGGATAACCATGAGAGTAATTGGCCTTATCCTAACACAATGACAACAATGTATAAAAACAAGGGATCATGAGTTAGGCAGGATTAAAGCATTAATCTTGTGTGTAGAGCAAATATTACAATTAATGTCAAACAAGTCACAAAGCACCAAGATTAACCAAGAAATTTTCAACAATTGAATATAAGAATCCAACACCATTATTAAAATAAGAACTTAGAAAAGAAAACAAGAACAAGTTATAAAAATAAAATTAAAATGCAATGAATGAAACTAGGCAAATGCAATAAAAGAAAATGGAAGAAGAGAAAATTTTTTTTTCTTTTTTTTTTTACCGGCGCAAACGCATCATGCATGCTTCCGCGCCGATGCACAGTTTGGCCAAAGGATGCGTACGCGCCAGGTGCCCGCACGCGTGGGTTGCAGGCACAGAATAGGCACAAACTGGGCATAACTCTCTAGAACATGTACCAGGAGGACAGGTGGCGCTATCGGCGCGCATGCGCATAGTGTGCGTGCGCGCACATTGCGCAATTAGCTTCAAAGACGCGTACGCGCCAGGTGCACGCATGCGCGGGTAGTTTGTTCTTCAGACATGGTGCTGGCGCAGTGTAGGCGCAATTCTTGGGTCAATGTATGGAGGAGTGAGATTTTTTAATCCACGCGTCCGCACACATGGCGCGCCCGCGTGGATGGTCGAAAGTACTTAAGGCGCGCGTACGCGCCAGGTGCGCGCATGCGCAGGTTGGTGCTCTGTTTTTTAATTTTTTCCAAGTTCTTACACCAAATCAGGCATTCTAAACCTCCAAACAGCTATCCAAACATCGTAAAATCTTATTTAACATATTAGACTACCAAATAGACTCAACAAACAAAACAAAACATGAAATTAAACTAATTACCAATATGTACAAAAGGAAAAAATGAAAAGAATTTACCATGGTGGGGTGTCTCCCACCTAGCACTTTTGTTTATTGTCCTTAAGTTGGATTTATGGGGAGCTCCTCTTAAGGTGGCTTGTGCTTGAAGCTATCGTTGAACATCCACCAATGCTTGAATCTCCAATAAGCTTTAGTCTTCAAAGATGATAACTCCAAGCCTTGATGGAGTTCCACACAAGCCATGGGCTCCCAAATTTGATTCTCCTTGTGCGATCCGGGATCCCACACTTTGTTTTGACACCCATCTTCAAGTTGATCATCATAATTCCAATTGGATGAGAAGTGATCCGAATTCTCAAGTAAATACCAAAGCATCTTCCTAGACCGCTTTAGTTGAGAACTATACCAACCATTGCACTTAGACTTTGAGTTTCCAACCATAAGGAACTTAGAGTGATGTTTCCAACCACTACACAACTCTCTCCTACTCTTAACTCAACAAAGAGCTCTAAGTTGGCCATCATTTTCAATCAAACCATATTCAAGTGAGAAAGTGAAGCTTAGGGATAAGAGTTTTACCCACTTGAATGTTGTGTTGGATGATGGTGACTTAGGAAGGGGGACCTCCCCACACTTAGCCAATGTGAGATCCATGCCCTTGTGCTCTTCCCTTGTAACTTCTACCTCTTTGCAAGCTTCTTTAAGTTTAATTCCTTGCTCACCAACTTCTTCCATACACCCTTCATTGCTCAAACCATGTGTCGGAGGTTGTGCATGGTCCTCTTTGTTATCAATTTCATAGCACAATGAGGGAAATTCATCAATCCCAAAAGACTCATTGGTTGGTGTGGAATCGTCTTCAATGATAGGGCTTGCTTCTTGCTCGACCTCCTCTTCTTGGTAGCTTCCTTCCAATTCAATCTCTTCTTCATTGCTTACCAAGGGTATGGGAGGTGAGGTATCTTCTTCCTTACCCTCTATGTCAAACCTAATTAGAGAGGATTCAATTGTGTATAAGAATTCTTCAATGATTGAATCCATCTCTTGGTTAAATTCTTCAAAGTCTTCAATATGCTTGGGAGGTTGTACACCCTCCTTGACATCAACATCAAGCATCTTGGAAGAGGACTCTCTAATTCTTCATTCCCATGGACTTCCAACATCTCCTATGTTTTCAACCACTTCTTCCAGCTCATTTATCTCAACTTCTTCCCCTTGTGACAATTTTTGCTTCAACTCCTCTTCTTCACCTTGAAACTTTAAACTCACTCCCTCACTAAGCTCCTTGGTTGCTCCTCTACATTCAACAATGGGAGTTCCTTGATCGCATAGGCTTAGGCGGGAGGAGACCATATTGCTAACAGCTTCCGCTATAGTAGCTATCTTGGCTTCTAACTCCTTGAACTCTTTTTGGTCCTCTTCTTGCCTTCGAATGTAAGAAGTAACACATTCTTGGAGAGAATCATCCATTGGAGGTGGTGTGGAAAAGGAAGGTTCATTGTTTGGGAAGGAGATTTCATAATTGGAAGTTGGTTCATCTTGGAAAGGGTATGGAGATTGCATATATTGAGGTGGTTCTTGAGAGTAATTGTGTTGGAATGGTGGCGGTTCCATGTATGGTTCATATGGTTCATAAGGTGGTTGGTATGGTGAATAAGGATTAGGGCCATAATGAGGTGTTTGGTGGTAGGGGGCTTGTGAGTAAGGTGGTTCAAAATTAGGTTGAGGGGGTGGTTCATAGGCATGTGGTGGTGGTTGTTGACAATTACAATAAGGGTCACCACATCCATTAGATTGATATGCATTTGGATTAGGAGTATACCCATAAGAATCCGGAGGTTGTTTTTGCCAATAAGGGTGATCAATCCTTTGAGGCTCCTCCAATCCTTGATTGTTCCATCCTTGATGCACATCCTCATTGTAGCTCCCATTTTCTACAACATAATTTGAACCAAACTCATAGCCAAAGTGGTGAGAATTCATAACAGCAAGAGAAAGCAAAAACAAAACTAGTAAGAACTAATAAAAACTAACTCCTAAAACAAGCAAAAACTAGCAAACAAGCATATTAACATATATACAATAGCCAATAACATAACACCAGTGCAACTCCCCGACAACGGTGCCATTTTGATTTAAAGAGAATTGTCATGTCGGTATAGAATTTCATACAAAATGAATTCTCGTTGCAAGTATAGTTCTACACCAACAAACAATCCTCCCAATAAAAAATTTGAGTTGTCACAAGTACAAACCCTAATGAATTTATAACCGAAGTATTTAGACTCCGGGTCGTCACACAAGGAATTGCAACGAAGTGTATGCTTATTGGCTATGAGGGGACAAAGGGGGTTTTGATTGGTAAGATGGCAAGAAATTAAATGACAAGAAAAGTAAATCAAACAAGTAACTAAAGAAGGCAATTAATAAAGAGAGACATTCATGGCAAGGTTTGAGATCATAGGCTTTCTATCCTAGTCATACAATGATTAATTCATCTTATTTAGTCAACTCCAACAAATGGAAGAAAGTATCATGTTATCTTCACATAGGGAGAATGTCAAACAAGACTAATCTATCATATCACAATAATAACAAGAATCTATCTCATTTCATCATCCCCAACATTGGAAGAAGGTATAAGTTATCTTCCATGAGAGAAAGTCAAACAAGACTAGTTAATCTCAAATCAAAATTCCTAATCAACTCACTAATTGAATTAGCAAAATATTAGCGTCATTGAAAATGATATTAACTAACAACTCTAGATCACCAACATAGGTTGGGTCTTCATGATGCAAGATTGCCTAATTACTCTTTCCAAGCCAAGAATGCTCAAAGTTTACTCTAAAGCCCAACCAAGCATTTTGTCAAACACTTGGTGGGTACAAATAGAAAGCATGGTAAAAGTGTAAGAATAATAAATCTACCAACTATCAATTGCAAGAAAAGTAAATTCACAACTCAAATCAACAATTAAAAGAACATCAAACATAAATTTCATAAAAGAGATCCAAATCCATCAAGAGTTCATCATCACAAAAGAAACATAAAAGAGAAATTAACATGAGGACTAAGAGAATCAAGTAGTAGGAACAAAAAATCATAAAGGAAACAAGATGAAAAGATGAGATTGAACCTAGATCTAGAAGAGATTAACCTAACCTAATTCTAGAGAGAAGAGGGAGCTTCTCTCTCTAAAAACTAACCTACATGATGGTAATGCTACAAAAAATTGCTCCCCCTTCACCAAGCATGAATTCTGCATGAAATAGCATCAGAAATGAGTTGGGTTGGGCCCAAATTACTTCAGAAATCGCTGGGGGCGGTTTCACTTTAGTGGGCCACGAGCAGCATCAGCACGCACGTGTACATGGCGCGTGCGAGCCCCTATACGCAAAGCAACATATGGCAAATTTTATATCACTTTGAAGCCCCGGATGTTAGCTTTTCAACGCAACTAGAACCTCCTCATTTTGACCTCTCTAGCTCAAGTTATGATTGTTTGAGTGCGAAGAGGTCAGGCTTGACAGCTTTACGGTTCCTTCATTTCTTCATTTGTTCTCCCACTTTGCATGCTTTTCTCCTCACTTCTTCCATCCAACACTTGCCTTATGAACCTGAAATCACTCAACAAACATATTAAGGCATTGAATGGAATTAAAGTGAATTAAAATCACCAATTTTAGGGCCTAAAAAGCATGTTTTCACATTTAAGCACAAATCAAGGGAGAATTGCAAAACCATGCTATTTCATTGAATAAATGTGGAAAAAGGTGATAAAATCCCCCAAATTAAGCACAAGATAAATCACAAAATTGGGGTTTATCGAGCAACACCTCTTTAGGAGATTTGAGTTCTAACATGGAGCAACTAAGGATGGATCACCAAGAGCACTCCATTATCCTCAATAAAATCAGAGAGGACCAAAAGGCCATGAGAGAGGAGCAACAAAGGCAAGGAAGAAACATAGAGGAGCTCAAGCACTCCATAGGATCTTCAAGAGGAAGAACTAGCCGCCATCACTAAGGTGGACCCGTTCTTTAATTTTCTTGTTCTTATTTTTCTGTTTTTCAATTTTTATGCTTTATGTTTTGTCTATGTTTTTGTCTTTATTACATGATCATCAGTGTCTAGTGTCTATGTCTTAAAGCTATAAATGTTCTATGAATCATTCACCTTTCTTAAATGAAAAATGTTTTCTGAAAAAGAAAAAGAAGTACATGAATTTCGAATTCTCTCTTGAAAATAGTTTAATTAGTTTGATGTGGTGGCAATACTTTTTGTTTTCTGAATGAATGCTTGAACAGTGCATATTTTTTATAGTGAAGTTTATGACTGTTAAAATTGTTGGCTCTTGAAAGAATAATGAAAAAAGAGAAATGTTATTGATAATCTGAAAAATCATAAAATTGATTCTTGAAGCAAGAAAAAGCAATGAAAAACACAAAGCTTGCGAAAAAAATGGCAAAAAATAAAGAAAAAGAAAGAAAAAGAAAAAGCAAGCAGAAAAAGCCAATAACCCTGTAAACCAAAAGGCAAGGGTAAAAAGGATCCAAGGCTTTGAGCATTAATAGATAGGAGGACCCAAAGGAATAAAATCCTGGCCTAAGCGGCTAAATCAAGCTGTCCCTAACCATGTGCTGGTGGCGTGAAGGTATCAAGTGAAAAGCTTGAGACTGAGCGGTTAAAGTCGTGGTCCAAAGCAAAAAGAGTGTGCTTAAGATCTCTGGACACCTCTAACTGGGGACTCTAGCAAAGCTGACTCACAATCTGAAAAGGTTCACCTAGTTATGTGTCTGTGGCATGTATGTATCCGGTGGTAATACTGGAAAACAAGATGCTTAGGGTCACGGCCAAGACTCATAAAGTAGCTGTGTTCAAGAATCAACATACTGAACTAAGATAATCAATAACACTATCTGAATTCTGAGTTCCTATGGATGCCAATCATTTTGAACTTCAAAGGATAAAGTGAGATGCCAAAACTGTTGAAAAGCAAAAAGCTACTAGCCCCGCTCATCTAAATAAAACTAATCTTCATTGATAATTTTCGAATTTATTGTATATTCTCTTCATTTTATCCTATTTTGTTTTTAGTTGCTTGGGGACAAGCAACAATTTAAGTTTGGTATTGTGATGAGCGGATAATTTATACCCTTTTTGGCATTGTTTTTACATAGTTTTTAGTATGTTTTAGTTACTTTTTATTATATTTTTTTAGTTTTTATGAAAAAATCACGTTTCTGGACTTTACTATGAGTTTGTGTGTTTTTCTGTGATTTCAGGTATTTTCTGGCTGAAATTGAGGGATCTGAGCAAAAGTCTGATTCAGAGGCTGAGAAAGGACTGCAAATGCTATTGGATTCTGACCCTCCTGCATTTGAAGAGGATTTTCTGGAGCTACATAAGCCTAATTGGTGCACTGTCAATTGTGTTGGAAAGTAGACATATTGGGCTTTCTAGAAATATATAATAGTTCATACTTTGCCCGAGATTTGATGGCCCAAACTGGCATCTAAACGCCAGCTAGATACCCTTTTTCTGGCGTAAAACGCCAGAACTGGTACCAAAACTGGAGTTATATGCCCAAACTGGAATCCAAGCTGGAGTTTAACTCAAGAGAAGGCCTATGCAGGTGTAAAGCTCAATGCTCAGTCCAAGCACACACCAAGTGGGCCCCGGAAGTGGATTTCTGCACTATTTGCACTTAGTTACTTATTTTCTGTAATCCCTAGTAACTAGTTTAGTATAAATAACACTTTTTACTATTGTATTTGCATCAGAGATTATCACTTTTGGAATTATATGTTATGTTTTGGAGGCTGGCCATTCGGCCATGCCTAGACCTCTTTCTCTTATGTATTTTCTACGGTGGAGTTTCTACACCTCATAGATTAAGGTGTGGAGCTCTGCTGTTCTTCATGAATTAATGCAAGTACTATTGTTTCTCTTTCAATTCACGCTTACTTCTTCTCCAAGATATACTCTCATACTTAATTCAGTTAAGTCAGAATGAAGGGGTGACCCATGACAATCATCCACTATTTTTCTTACTCGCTTAGCCAAGATCTGCATGCTTGACAACCACAAGCAGTCTACATGATGTTCAACGTAGTCATTGGATGACAGCCGGAGTATAATCTCTTGGGTCTCTAATCCACGGACCGAGTCCATGAGGTTAGAACCTTCGTGGTATAGGCTAGAACCAATTGGCAGCATTCCTGAGATCCGGAAAGTCTAAACCTTGTCTGTGGTATTCTGAGTAGGATCTGGGAAGGGATGACTGTGACGAGCTTCAAACTCGTGAATGTTGCGCGCAGTGACAGTGTGCAAAAGGATAGAGAGATCCTATTCTGATGCTAGTGAGAACCGACAGATGATTAGCCGTACGGTAGCTGTACTTGGTATTTTTCATCCGAGACGAGAAATCCGACAGTTGATTAGCCGTGCAGAAACTGTACTTGGACCATTTTCACTAAGAGGATCATACAACTTGCCATGGAAGGGAGCACGCTTGATTGGATGAAGACAATAGGAAAGCAGAGGTTCAGAAGCAACAAAGCATTGACGAATCGGATTTTCTGATGGTAAAGAAATTCACAAATAAGTTCTCGTTGCTAATATAGTTTCTAAACCAACAGAGAATCCTTTTGTACAAAAATTTGGTTGTCACAAGTAACAAACCCCTAATAAAATTAATAACCGAAGTATTTAAACCTCGGGTCGTCTCTCAAGGAATTGCAGGAAAGTATGATTTATTATTGGTTATGGAAAAGTATATTTTTGGGTTTTTGAAATAGGGAACAAGGAAATAAATTGGCAAGAAAGTAAATTAATAATCATGAAAACCCTTGCAAGGTATAAGAACTGGAAATCTCATTCTAGTTATCCTTATCAATTATGATGAGAATTGTTTATTGCTCCCACTTAGTTAACCCTTACTAAATAAAGGAAAGTCAAGTGGACTAGTCAATGGGATTCCTCAAGTCCTAGTCAACTCCTAAGGAAAGACTAGCTTTAGAAGGATCCAAATCAACCAGAAAATTCTAATTATCAATCAACAAAGGAGTTTGATAACTCAAGTGTCACCAATTACTCAACCAAAGCTAAGAATGTAAAAAGCTAAATTAAAATGATAAATATGAAATACCTCAAATTGCATTAAATATAAAATCAAATCTAACATTGAAAGTTTCATAAACCAAATTGGAAAATAAGTAATTAACAAGTGAAATAGATAAACCAAAGTACTAGAATAAATAAAAGTAGAAGAGAAACTAAATTAAAGGAACATTGAACCTGGATTTGAGAAGAAATTGAAAGAAGAAATTCTAAATCCTAAAACCTAGAGAGAGGAGAAAGCCTCTCTCTCTAGAAACTACATCTAAAACCTAAAATTATGAATATGAAAGTTGTCTCTATCAATGAATGGATTTCCCCACTTTATAGCCTCTAATATGTGTTTTCTGGGCCAAAAACTTGGTCAAAAACAGCCCAGAAATCGCTGGGGGCAAATTCAGAAATGTACAGGTCGCTGGATTTGCGCAGATCCACGCGTGTGCATGGATTTACGCGTACGCATCACTTATCTTCAGGGAAACTATGGCAAATTATATATCATTTCGAAGCCCTAGATGTTAGCTTTCCAACGCAACTAGAACCACCTCATTTGGACCTCTGTAACTCATGTTATGGTCAGTTAAGTACGAAGAGGTCAGGCTGGACAACTTATCAATTTCTTCAACTTCTTGTATTCCTTCCACTTTTGCATGCTTCCTTTCCATCCTCTAAGCCATTCCTTCCTTATGAATCCTGAAATCACTTAACACACATATCACGGCATCGAATGGTATAAAGGCGAATTAATTTTTGGTAATTTAAAGGCTTGGGAAGCAAGTTTCCAATTATAGAATAAAATTAGGAAGCAAAATGTAAAACCATGCAATTTATATGCATAAGTGAGCAAGGACTTGATAAAAATCACTCAATTGAGCACAAGATATACCATAAAATAGTGGTTTATCAAGCATCACCAAACACTTATCTGAAATTCCCACCAATGAATTACATAAGTATCTTTGTTTTATTTTATGTTTTATTTATCTTTCAATTATTAAAACTCATAACTAATTGAATCCGCCTGACTAAGATTTACAAGTTGACCATAGCTTGCTTCAAGCCGACAATCTCCGTGGGATCGACCCTTACTCACGTAAGGTATTACTTAGACGACCCAGTGCACTTGCTGGTTAGTTGTACCGGAGTTATGAAAAGTGTGATCACAATTCCGTGCACCAGCACCAGAAGCTGCTGATGAGGTCAGGGCATACTAATATCCCCTGCGAGCTTGAAACACCCTCAGAGCACTCTAAGGAGGAGGATGATGAGTAGGAGGAGGATGCACAGGAGGAAGACCTGCAGTAGACACATCACGAGGAACCTCAGCTTGAGCAGCCTGCAGAGCCTCAGGCACTTGCACAGCCAGAGCCCACAGAGCGAGCAGCATACACTTCAGTAGGCGACGACCCTTCACCCCCAGCTTGACTAGAGCATCGAGGACGATGCTGTGATCTAAGTGTGGGGAGGTCGCCATCTTTTGCGGATTCTATTTCAATGAACCATTTCCAGACTTTTTATTCTATTTTGCATTATTTTATTTTTTTTCTTTATTTTATCTTATTTATTTTTCTTTTAGTTCTTGCACATTGATGAGCGGATAATTTATACCCTTTTTGGCATTGTTTTTAGGTAGTTTTTAGTATGTTTTAATTTCTTTTTATTATA